>NC_081181.1:65957456-66257456 GCF_029867415.1 Vicia villosa | reverse complement strand
AGATTATGTAGATAATATCAACCTTCTTCTTAGTGGCAATGCAATACAGAATGTATTTCTGCTCATTGTTGACAAAATCTGCATAATGGGTTGCTTTCCTGTGATAGAAACACCCCAGAAGAATCTTGGTCCAGATTTTGTAGAGATCCTTCATGCCCTTGACACGATCAGTTTTCTTCACATCTTTATAGAGAGTAGCCAATACTTCATCCCAATCAGCCCTTAGATCAATTTCATGAGCACCCTCAGGGTTTCTTAGATCAAACATCATTCTCAGGATGTTTTCAGTAACAACTACAAACTTCCCATGGACAAAGGACATAATAGATTTAGGAGCAACAACAGCATGCACCCAAAATTCCTTTACAAGATCTGGGTAAACTGGTCCACAGATCTCAGCAAATAAAGAGGTCCGTCCTTGAAAGATGATATCTTCTTTAAGATGATACCCATGTTCTTCAAGACTGTCAAAGTCTACCATAAGTTCACAGATAACTTCTAACTCCTTTTTGGAAATAGAGCAGGCGATAACTGGAACAATTTCCTGAACTTCTTCTTGAAGATGGAGAGGAGCAGATGAACCAGCGTTGAGAGATGATGAGGCAGCCATTGAAACAGTACTGAGATTGCAAGAACAAATTCTGGGTTTGCGCTTAGGGTTAGAGAAAAGGGCAAAGAGGTTACAAAAATGCACTGTCGTCCTCGGCTTTTTTCGTGGGATACGAACTGACTCTTCTTTTATTTTTGAGTTTGGAAAATCAGAGAGTCGCCACCGACTTTTATTTTATCCAATTAAGGAAAGGTTTATAAGAGAAACAGAAAAAGACCTTTAAGAGATTTTGGGTTCGGGGGTAGGTTATACAAAGGGAAGGTATTAGCACCCCTTTGTATCCATGGTTATCCATGGACTCTTAATTGCTTAGCTCACTTGTTTGAATCATTTGTCTTGCTTTGAGATGCTTGTACGTGGTTTTAAATACCTTTGTAATTTAACTTTGTAATGATCCTTGTGCGGATGTATACAAAGTGTTCTATCTTTCGAAAGATATTTTGAAAAAAAGATTTTTTAACTTCGTAATGATCCTTGTTTCGATATATACAAAGTGTTATCTTTTTGAAAGTTTTGTCTTGGAAAAACAGTGATATGTGAAACATTTGTTGTTTTGTTTGATTTTGAGCAAGCAATTAGGAGATCTACCCTAAATTTATAAGGTCCTTTCCTATTTTCTTTTAGAAAATTTTCTTTGACTGGATACAGAAAGAAATTGTTTGAATTTTATTTGAAACAGTAGAATTGATTTTGAAAAGAGTAACAGAGGGATTACCCTAAGAGGTGCAAGTGTGATTGTGTTTTATTTTCAGATATTTTTTTTGTCTTTGAAATTAGTGATATAACGCTTCAGTTATTATCTTTGACATACACGCAGTTTTATATGTACAGAATTTTAAAGTGCGGGAATGTAAAATGCGGAAAATAAATCTACGCTATTACATCGATTGTGCGAGAAATGTAAACTACGCTATTTACATAAATTTGACAACCTATACACTTATCTATGAATTTAAATTGCAATAAGATAAAGGGAGAGTATTTTTTTTTTTGGATTTTTGGATGGTTGATTTTAATTAAAATTAGTGCATAATTAATTTAATTAAAATGTTAGGAATTAGAAATAAAATTTAAACCTAAGAAATTAAGTCTAAAATATGTCCAAATTGTGTGTCAATTAATTTTAAAATAAGATTAATTTTTTTGGGATTTTTGAAATTTGTTTTGTAGATTATTAAATTAATTAAGATACAATTATGCAAATAATACACATAATTTAAACTTGAAGAGAAAAATATTCTAAATATATACAAAATTAGTTTATAATATATAAATTTAATTTAATGTAAAGAAATCTTTTTTTCTGATTTTTTGATAGGTTAGTAATTAATTAAAGCAATATTTAAAATAATTACTAATTAATTAAACCAAATAAATTATTTTCGAAAAAAAATAAAATCTTTTTGTGTCATAAAATAAATTAAAATTTTATTAACCTAAAATTGAAATTAAAATAATTTTCTGATTTTTAGAACTATTTTTTAAATAATTTTAGAAGTTATATTAAAAAAAGAATTAAAAATATTAAAGGAAAGACCCTGTGTGGTGACTTATGATAGACTATGGTGGTCTGCGTATGCTGGTGCGTTGGATCAGATTACTAGGAGATCTGATGGCTTTAATTGGAAGTCACATGGTGCACGTGGATAGAGAGGCAGCATTGGATCAGTCAGCATTCAAAAATTCTAGGTGGGACCCACGCGAGCTGACCATCGAATGAAAAGAAGAGGAAATGCCACGCGAGCGGTCAACTTCTTTAATGGTACCTGCGGATTTTGTTACGCATTTTCCTGCAGTTTTACCTGCGAATTTCCACCTTCGAATTTCTGGATTTTTGAAACCTACAAAAAACGCGTGAAACAAAAACAACAATGGCCCAGATTTACTAAACAAGACCTCCTGAATCCAATAGTGATGTTAGTTTTTTCATTTGCCCACGTTAAGTATGAAAACGAAAAGGTTGAAGCTTTGAGCTTCAACCATGGCACACCATGACTCAAGGCGTTAAGCTCACATGTGACACGTTAAATCTACTCCATATGATCTCAAAAAGATAACAAAGGCATTAGCTTTCATTTAAACACGCTTATAATGAAGATATTAAAAGTTGATAATATGCATGAATATGTTACTTTTGAAACATGAGTTCTATGAGCATATAGCCATGAGTAATGATCCCAACTTACTATATTAGGTCCCAGGAGATGATTAGAATGATTAGTTTGTATTGATAATAGTTGGAAACTAGAAAACGAAAATTACAAAGTTTTGAGATTTTTTGGAGAATTTTGTGAATTTCTTGGCTATTCCTTTGATGGATCTTTGTGTGTGTCCTATTACTGAAGTGTCCTAAGTAATATATAAGCAATAGAGTGCTGCAAACTTAAGCTAAGAAGCTTTGATTGCTTTTGAACTTTCGGTTTTTTTAATATTAAAAAGTTTGAATTTCTTGACCATGGCTTCATTTTCTTCGTCCCTCTTGCTATAGGCCTGCTACACACCTCTATGCTGCAGAGTTTGGATCAATTTTGATGGCTCATGCTAAGGACAAAAGCCTTGAATCATTATCTTCCACCATTTCTCTTTTAATTTAACTTTAAATGGAATAAAATTAAATTAAAAAAGAAATAAAAATGTCATGGGCCTTAAGTTGGTCGTGGGAGCCCTTTAATATCATTAGAAACATGTTTGGATCATGAATACTTGGCCTCTTTTAAAAAAAAAACATTTTTGATCAATGTTGGTTTCATGCATTTTCCCAAAAAATAGCCAACTTCAACAAGGCATATCTCCCTCAATTTTGATCATATGAAGGAGTTCTTGTACTTTTTAGAAACCTCAAGATGTCCTCTACAAGCTACTTTGGAAACGTTTTTGCATTTGGAGAAGTTATCTTGATGTTATGGCCTTTGATAAAAAACCACTTTTTGTTGACTTTGAAAATGACCTGTAATATCTGAGCTCATATTTTTCAAATGGTAAATCCAATGACCATGGGATCAATTTCATTTGAAAGATAATTGAATTTCCTTCAAAACAAGCTTTGGTTGGAATTTTTTGAATGAACGAGTAGAGAGATATGGCCGGTCAAAGTTCAGTTGACTTTTTAGGAGAAAACCCTAATTTTGAAACTTGGGATTTTGTTGATTTATGATCTTTTCTCGATGAATTATGATCAACCATTGATCAAATGATGAATCTTTTGACAAAATATGGATGTTGACAAAAAATTTCATTTTTGACTGTCTGTTGACTTTTCGGTCAAACTGGTCGTCTGTTGACTGTTTGAGCTGCTGACTGTGCGTCTGAGCGAATCGAAGTTTGAAAATTTGTCTGGGGATACTTTGAGACATATGGATATCCATGAAATCCATTTGAGGTCTCAAAAAACTTGTTCTCCTGAAAAAAACAAAAAACTCTAGTTAGGGACTATTTGTGTAGGAGATAGTTAAGCGTACCTGATTTTTGTGCAGTGTTGAGTCTCTGTTGATCATGTGATTATCAGAAGACTTCTAGAACAAAAATCTTGGAATTTTTAAATGCAAAAGATTGATTTGAATGGTGATACAAAACACAGAGAATCGTGCTGACAGCGGGTTTGACTGTTAACTGGCTGTCCGGGCATTAACGTAACCGTTAAAGTGTAAACTTAACAGTTAAAGTTAATTTTTTTTCTTTTTTTGTTTTTTTGTTGTGTTAATGGTGAAAATTTATTTACATGAGTTGTTAGAAAAACACAAACATAATAAATAAATAAAATATACCATAGGCGAACGAAATTACCGAAAATAATCTTGAAAAAATATTTAATGCACAGAAAAAATAAATATTTAACTAGCAATAAAGACACATAATATTATCTTGATAATTAAACTACAGTACGACAGATAAAAGGACATTTAATACTGACAGTACAAATATTACATAATATAACGAACAGTACGACAAATAAAAAGAACGATACATTATTTGAAAGCGAAAGATACGACAAACTTTAAAAATGACGATTAAAAACCCATGCTATAAATAACAGCATATAGATGCACGGGAGTGTAAACATTCCAGGTCCTCATTTTTCAGGACTATGTAGACAGAAAAAGGACATGATCACCACCAAAACAGTGATGACCATAAGAAAAAACATATCCATCCACTTTGCCATTTTTGCCGGGGAAGAAGAGAAAATAATTATGAGGTAGAAATTTGGGAAATGAGTGAAATTTGATGTGAGAATTTATGGAAAAAATGAGGGGTATTTATAGAGTGAAAAGAAGGATAGAGACGTTGGGGAATGAAGTGATACCGTACAAAAAAGGAAAATTTGAGTGGTAGTAGGATTTGAAAGAAAGTGTATGGTAGGATTTCAAAAGAGAGATGTATAGAATAAAGTTAGGATTTGATTTGAAAGAAAGAGATTTGAAAAGAAAGGAAAAGATTTAAAAATAATAGTATAGTACAAAAATTAGTGGGAAACAAAAATTAATAATAATTTAATTGTTACCAGTACAGTCTGAATCCCCGGACTTTGCGCCTGCAAAATTGAATTCTGTACCAATTGCGTCAGTATTATTTATCTGAAAATAAATCTCAAATAAACAGCGTGTGTGAAGTGATAAACAGTACTTGGCGTTTGTGTGAGAATAAATTCAACAGCGAACCAAAATACCGTATAAGAAATATTCTAAAAACCTAGTATTCATAAAATCAGGATATTTATGAAATAAAATCCAAGATTATATGAAACTCGCAATTTTTAGACAGAAGTCTGTTGCCTTCTCTCTAAAAAAGATGCGGGAAAATTTTGGGGTATAACAGTTGCCCCTATTCAATCTTCTTAGCCTGAAGAGACCGATTGAAATCTGAAGGTAGAAGCTGATTGAATATTTAGATGCCCTGAAAATTTTCACTTACCTCCACCGGAAGTGATGTTGGAAATTGCATTGAATGTGGCTTGAGAAATATAGTTGGTGGATCAAAACATTACCTGAGATGGGCTTTTAGATGCCATCTAGCGAATGTGTTGATGGTCTGTTCATCAGAATGAATCCATTGATTATATCTTGATGAAGGATTTGAAAACCTCTGCGTTGACCGTTACGGAACCGTCCGAGGTTACCGCTTTAAATCTTGGAGGCTGATCATTACGGAACTGTCCAAAGTTTTTCCGATTTAGATTTTGAATGTTGATCGTTGTGGAACCGTCTGAGGTATCCGCTTTAGATCTTGGAAGGTTGATCATTACAGAACCGTCCGAGGTGTTCGCTTTAGATTTTTGAAGGCTGATCGTTACAGAACCGTCTGAGGTGTCCGCTTTAGATTTTTGAAGGCTGATCGTTACAGAACCGTCTGAGGTGTCTGTTTTTAGATCTTGAAGACTGATCGTTAGAGAACCGTCTGAGGTGTCCATTTTTAGATCTTGAAGATTAATTGCTTTAAGGAACCGTCTGAGGTATCGACTTAGATCTGAAGGTAGATCATTAAGGAACCGTCCAAGGCATCGACTTAGATCTGAAGGTAGATCATTAAGGAACCGTCCAAGGCATCGACTTAGATCTGAAGGTAGATCATTAAGGAATCGTCCAAGGTATCGACTTAGATATGCGTTACTTGTTTTGAGTTGATAGGTGGTTTGAAAAGAGAGAACTCTTCAGTTTGAATCTTTGGTTCTGAGAAGAATTCCTGTCTGAATAGAACCCAGGAAAATATTGCATGCGATCGAGAATAACTTGCTGAGGATATTCGTTTACCTGAAAACCAAGTTAGTGACATGCAATACCATGATGTATGTAATGTATATGTTGAAGTTCTCAAACTAAGTTAGAATCGTGCATGTTATGTATGCGTTTGTCATGAATCATTATATGCTATGCATGAATATGCGTATGATGTATGCAGTATGGACATGACTTATGCAGTTTATAGCGTATCAAACTTCTGGTTGGGAAAATAAATCCATGCTTGTTATTTTGGAAACGATGACATTATGACTGTCGATGATCTTTGCTATGAGTATACTCGGTTGGGGAACTTCCTTACGAACCAGGGTGCTCTGTTGAGGGACCTTTGACTACCGCTCGAGGATGAAGGTAATTTGAAAGTTCTGATTTTGATGTACCTTGAATGGGAATAAGAAAGATGTGTAATCCTCCGATGCACTATTTGATCAAACCTTGGTGTGGAGGATCACGCCTTCTAGGGATAGTGATCTTGAACAGCTCTGCTGGGGAATAAGTTTTCCCAAATCACTTTGTTGGAGAGAAAAATCTCATTGAGGAATCTGCTGAGAAACGTATCTCTGTTGGGGAACTTTTCTTCTGATGCTGATTTCGGGATGATGTCCAGATGATTGGGACATTACCTGACTGCTATTCCTGTTTTTCTTATAAACATCAATCATATTTAAATGCATATGTTCATTCAAATTATCATTGGGACGTTTACGTGTTCAAAACAAAAAAAGTGAAAACATTGATTTTGAGCATGAACTGTATTGATTTTGAAAGAGAGCCATAATAGGCGGATTAGTACAAGGAGACAAAAATCCTAGTAGTAGGAAGTTGTCATAAAACTTTGAAAAGTATTTATAAAGGAAAATAGCTATGTGAAAACAATCCAGTCAAGTTTCAACTCTGCTATTGCCAATCTGTCTTCGAGTATCTCATCCCTCTCTTGTTG
Organism: Vicia villosa; assembly: GCF_029867415.1. Lineage (NCBI taxonomy): Eukaryota > Viridiplantae > Streptophyta > Magnoliopsida > Fabales > Fabaceae > Vicia > Vicia villosa. The sequence continues at coordinate 66,250,171 of NC_081181.1, read as the reverse complement.
GAAGAAAATGATTGAACTGATTAGTGCCTTTGATGTGTTGAACCTTGAAGGTGAGTAGGTAGCCAAACGAGACATAGTCGTACGCTTTATTCCCTAACTTTTGCCTAGGCTGCCTTTTCAGGTTTTCAGCCTACCGGGATTATTATTATTTTTTAGTCTCTAATTTTTGCCTGGATCGCCCTTTCAGGTTTTCAATCCACCGAGACGCTCATTTTTTTGCCTAAGTCGCCCTTTCAGGTTTTCAACTTAGCGAGCTTTTCTTTAAACGAAGTACTTTTTGACTATGTCCGCATTTACAGGGTGTGGGAAATCCTCGCCATCCATAGTGGTAAGCAACATGGCTCCGCCGGAGAATACTTTCTTGATTAAAAATGGTCCTTCATAAGTGGGAGTCCACTTGCCCCTGGGGTCGCCCTATGGTAAGATGATACGTTTGATAACCAAATCACCGGTTTGATATGCCTGACTTTTGACTTTCTTGTTAAAGGCCTTGATCATACGTTTCTGGTACAACTGACCATGACAAATAGCTGTAAGCCTCTTCTCATCAATCAAGTTTATCTGGTCCAACTGGGTATGAATCCAATCGTCTTCGTCTAGATCAGCTTCTTTCATAATCCTTAGGGAAGGAATCTGAATTTCAATTGGAAGAACTGCCTCCATACCATAAACTAAGGAAAATGGAGTTGCCCCTGTTGAAGTACACGCTGATGTGCGATAACCATGAAGAGCAAAAGGTAACATCTCATGCCAGTCTTTGTAGGTTACTGTCATCTTTTGTATGATCTTTTTGATGTTCTTGTTGGCAGCCTCTACGGCGCCATTCATCTTTGGTCGATATGGGGATGAATTATGATGATTGATCTGGAACTGCGTGCAGAGTTCGGTAATCATCCTGTTGTTTCAATTTGTGCCATTGTCTGTGATGATCCTTTTAGGGATGCCATACCGACAAATGAGATTGTGCTTGATAAACCGGGCCACAACATTCTTGGTAACTGAAGCAAACGAAGCTGCTTCTACCCATTTGGTGAAGTAATCAATAGCGACCAGGATAAAACGATGTCCGTTGGAAGCAGTTGGCTTGATTTCTCCAATCATATCGATTCCCCACATTGCAAAAGGCCAAGGAGCCGTCAGAACGTTTAATGGGACTGGAGGTACATGTACTTTGTCGGCATATATCTGGCATTTGTGACAAGTTCTGGAGTGATGATGGCAGTCTGTCTCCATGGTAGACCAATAATAACCTGCTCTTAAGATCTTTTTAGCCATTGTATGTCCACTTGAATGAGTACCAAAGGCACCATTGTGTATACCTTCCATAATCTGTTCCGCTTCCTTCTTGTTCACACAACGAAGCAAAGTCGAGTCATGGTTGCGTTTGTACAGGATTCCATTACTTAGAAAGAATTTGGCAGCAAATCTTCTTAGAAACTTTCTATCGTTAATGGATGCCCCTTCAGGGTATTCTTGGGCTTCGAGATATCTTTTTACTTCATGGAACCATGGTTTTTCTTCTACTCCTTCGGTATCAATCTCATTGCAATAGGCTGGTTCATTTTGTCTATAAATGGTGATCATTGGCGCCTCATTGTCCCACCTGACTTTGAACATGGATGTCATGGTAGCTAAAGCATCAGCTAGTTGATTTTGTTTGCGCGGGATATGTTCAAAAGTGATTTCTTCAAAATAAGGAATCAAACTCAGCACATATTCTTTGTATGGAATTAGATTCGGGTGCTTCGTGTCCCATTCCTCTTTGACTTGATAAATTACAAGGGCCGAGTCTCCATAGACCTCCAGGAACTTGATTCTCAGATCGATTGCAGCTTTGAGACCCAGAATACATGCTTCATACTCGGCTATATTGTTAGTGCAGTTGAAACATAATCTGGTAGTGAATGGTGTATGTCCTCCTGTAGGAGAAATGATCACAGCTCCGATGCCATTGCCAAGCGCATTAGAGGCTCCATCAAAAACCATAGTCCATTGGGATCCTGGCTCGGGTCCTTCCTCCGGTCCGGGTTGTTCGTAGTCAGTAACTAGCATAATATCTTCATCTGGGAAGTCAAAGTTCAACGCTTGATAATCATCCACTGCTTGATGAGCCAGATGATCAGCTACCACACTTCCTTTGATCGCTTTTTGTGAAGTGTACTGGATGTCATACTCTGTTAAGATCATTTGCCATCTTGCTATTCTTCCAGAGAGAGCAGGTTTTTCGAACACATATTTGATAGGATCCATTTTGGAGATCAGGAAAGTGGTATGGTTTAGCATATACTGTCTTAGTCGGCGAGCCGCCCATGCTAAGGCACAACAAGTTTTCTCGAGCAGTGAGTATCTTGTTTCACAATCGGTAAACTTTTTACTAAGATAGTAGATTGCATGCTCTTTTCGGCCAGACTCGTCATGTTGCCCCAGTACACACCCCATTGAATCTTCTAATACTGTTAGGTACATTATCAGAGGTCTTCCTTCCACCGGTGGTAACAATATTGGTGGTTTTTGAAGATATTCTTTGATCTTGTCAAAGGCTAATTGGAATTCGTCGTTCCATCTTTCCACTTGATTTTTCTTCAACAGTTTGAAGATCGGCACACAAGTAGTAGTCATATGGGCAATAAATCTGGCGATGTAGTTCAGACGTCCTAAGAATCCTCTGACTTGTTTCTCGGTACGGGGTATGGGCATTTCTTGAATGGCTTTGACCTTGGCAGGATCAACTTCAATACCCTTGCTGCTGACGATGAAACCTAAGAGTTTACCGGATCTTACTCCAAAGGTACACTTGTTCGGATTCAGTCGCAACTTGTACTTCCTGAGTCTGTCAAACAACTTGTGCAGATGGCCCAGATGTTCTTCTTCGATGTTGGACTTTGCAATCATATCATCCACATAGACTTCTATTTCCTAATGAATCATATCATGAAACAGAGCTAACATTGCACGCTGATACGTTGCTCCTGCATTCTTTAAACCAAAGGGCATCACTTTGTAACAAAAGGTTCCCCAGGGTGTTGTGAAGGTTGTCTTTTCCATGTCTTCTGGCGCCATCTTGATTTGGTTGTAACCTGAGAATCCGTCCATAAAGGAAAATACCTTGCATGGTGCAGTATTGTCAACCAGTACATCAATGTGAGGTAAAGGGAAATCATCCTTGGGGCTTGCCCGATTCAGATCTCTGTAGTCTACACACATTCTGACTTTCCCGTCTTTTTTAGGCACAGGCACGATGTTAGCTATCCATGGAGGATAACTCACAACTTTTAGAAAACCGGCGTTGAATTGCTTTTCTACCTCGTCTTTAATCTTCTTGGTCATGTCGGGCCTACTTCTTCGCAGCTTCTACTTAACTGGAGCGCTACCTTCTTTGATTGGTAGGCGATGGACCACAATATCTGTGTCGAGACCAGGCATATCTTCATAGGACCAAACGAATATCTCAACAAAGTCTTGTAACATTTGAATCAGTCTTTGCTTGACACTGTCTTCTAAATCAGCCCCTATCTTGACTTCTTTCTTTTCTTCGTCACTGCCCAGGTTGATAACTTCAATTGGCTCTTCATGCGGCTATATAGTCTTTTCTTCTTGTTCTAACAGCCTTGCAAGTTCCCTAGGTACTTCACAATCTTCCTCACTTTCGTCCTCAGTTTGGTAGATCGGATTTTCAAAGTCATGACTGGCAATAGCAGAATCGTTATCAACAGGATCCAAAGTGAATGTGAATCTGCATTTATTATGTGGGTGTGTGTAAGAATACATAGCTATTTGAAAATGTATTAAAGCGAAGAAAGAAACAAAAAGGATCGCAAAATTTGAATATGCAAACGTCCCATGATTTTATTGAATGAACATATTATCATGGTATGAAAAACCCTTATAAAAAGGACCAGTGTGCTTCGGGCAAGGCACATGGATTTTAAGTTCATGGTTCGATAGTACAGGAACCATTTTTATCTTTGAACATATAAACAACGAAAACAGGAAATTGCATTTACTCCTGATCAAAGGAGATAACATCCTCAGCTTCCCAGTTGTTTAATCCATTGTTGTGAGTAGGGAATATCCAGTTGCTCCAGTTGTAGTTGTCTTCTTCGTCTTCCACAGCATTGACTTCTTTGGTGGCGAGATGAGCTGTTGATCCTTCAGGATGAGCAAGATACTCTGCTGGATACGAGAGCCCAGGTTGAGATACCTCTGTTGGCTGAGAGAGATAACCGATAAGATCGTCCCATCCAGTCGGGATGATCTCTTTGATAGAGACTTGTGCATTCTAGGGAGCAATGTACTTCGCCAGAAAATCATTCTTATCTTTTGGTGTTTCCCGGAATTCTTCAGGAGTGATAGGGCTTGTGAGCGTCATATTATCTTCGAAATGGTTGTCCCATCCAGTTGGGGTGATGTCTTCAATAGCGATCTGCGAACTCAGGGGAGCGGAATACTTCACCATAAAGTCATACTTACCACTTGGTTCTCCCAGCGTATCCCAGACTTCTTTCGGACTAGGTGGACTTTGGTATTGCTCAGTAATGGAACTTGTGAAACTTTTGCAATTTTCGAACTGATCATCCCATCCAGTTGGGACAACGTCTTCAATGGCAATAAAAGAACTCTGAGGAGCAGTGTACTTAACTAGAAAATCGTACCTGCCGCTTGGTTCTCCCAAAGTATCCCAAACTTCCTTGGAAACAGGTGGAACTTCATCTTCAATAGCATTTACTCCTTGGCTGATGAAATGTGACATTAATCCTCCAGAACGAGGACTTTAATCGTTCTTCTGAGTTCCATTAGCATAGCCCAGGCCTAGCTTATCGAACTTGTAAGGTACATCAAGGAGCTGTCCCCATACTGTGCAACCACCCTCTTCGATCACAGCTTTAGCATCTTTGAGAGAAGCCATAGTTGGAGTTATTCTTGTAGCAGGAGTAGCAGAAATATGTTTGGCAGTAGAGACATCTGGAGGGAACACCTCAAAAGATTGGCAGGGGGTTTGGATGAATTCACCATCCATCTCAACATACTTGGAGTTACTTAGGTGGCTAACCACATATTCTTCTTCGCCGTAAACTGTGACGACCTTGCCTTTTATAGGATATTTTAACTTCTGATGCAGGGTAGAAGTTACAGCACTTGCCCCATGTATCCAAGGGCGTCCTAGTAAACAGGAGTATGCTGGATGAATTTCCATTACATAAAAGTTAGAATCAAAGATCTGAGAGCCCACTCTGATTGGGAGCTTAACTTCTCCGTACACTGTTCTTGTTGACCCGTCGAAGGCTCTTACCACAACATCGCTTGGTTGTAACACAACTCCTTCGAAGTCAAGTTTTTCTAGTACTGCTTTTGGTAACACATTCAAAGAGGAACCGTTGTCTACCAGCACATGAGACAAAGTGGTGCCGTTACATTCAATAGAGATGTGCAGGGCTTTATTGTGATTTTTCCCAGCAGGGGTTAAATCAGCATCAGAGAAACCGAGACCGTTATCTACTGTTAGATTGGAAACACAATGTTCAAATTGGTCGACTGAAATCTCCTGTGGTACATGTGCAGCTTTCAGGAACTTCATCAGGGTCTTGGCATGAGCTTCTGAATACTTTAGCAGAGACATCATTGAAATCTTGAAGCAGTGTGCCCTGGTTGTTCGACAATATTGTAATCACTTTTGCAGATGATTTTCAATATTTCCTCCATTTCTTGCCTCGACGGATCTTCAACAATGACTTCCACAGGTACTTGAACTGGTTCAACTAGCGGCTCTTTACCTCGAGCGTTGATATCTTGATTAGGAACTGGGACCTGGACTGGATTAGTAGCAATATTTGGAGAAATTTCTGGTGAAAAGATCCTTCCACTTCTCGTACTCTTACTAGTACCCACAATATTATCAACAGTTGGAGTAGTAAAATTCATGGCCTCTTCAGTCAAGGTGTGTTGTTTAACTCCATGGATATAAACATTAGTGCCATAACTCCATGGGACAGCTTTGTCTGAGGAGTATAGAAATGGAGCCGGACTGGTGATGATTACAGATGCCACTCTGGGTGCAGCAGAAATTTTAAAGGGAGCTTTGGTAGGGATTTTCAATGGTATGTTAGAAACCACTGAAACGTCCTCTATCTTCATCCCATTTGAAAAAACTTCGCACAAATTGTCTATAGAAGGAAGTTTCTCAAACATAATGATACGACGATCCATCCACTTTTGAATTCCTCTTTTCAGATTCTCACAACCATTGGGTAGGTGTGCACAATAAAAGCAATCAGGGTCACAACCTGGAAATAAACCAGCTCGTATTAGCTTTCTTTTGACTTCAAGGAGCGGAGTTGACAGCTCTCTCACATCATAGATATAAACATTGTCCATGATAGCATTAACAGTCTTGTCGTGCTTTGGCATAGGCGCAGTGATGACATTTTGAGTCTCTGGAGGATCGAATTCAATTTCCCCAGCATCTATCATGTCTTGGATTTTATTTTTCAGGGCCCAATAATGATCTGCGTCATGTCCTGGACAGTTAGAATGGTATGCACATGTTGCATCGGGGTGATAACTAGGAGAGGAAGTGTTGACATTCTTCGGAGGGTCTTTCAATGTAATCATATTTGCTTTTAACAAGTGTTGCAATGCTTGAGAGATTGGCATATTGATTCTGGTAAAGTTTCTTCTTGGTGCATCTGGTCGACGCGTATACTTTGGCGGTTGATCTTTTTGAGGTGCAGATGCAGAGATCAGAACAGCCCCTACAGATTGGTGATGCTCACTTTTGCAACCTTTCTGACTATGCATTGTATTGACTTCATTTCTCCCACTGATGGGCCTTTTTGTAGTACCAAAGGAGGAGCCTACTTGAATTTTTCCACTTTGAATGCCGCTTTCAACACGCTCTCCAGTTAATATCAGGTCAGTGAAACCTGACGACGAGCTTCCCAGCAAATGACTGTAGAAAGGGCCAGTTAAAGTGCCCATGAACATGTCGACCAGCTCGCGATCAGATAAGGGTGGTTGAACCCTTCCAGCTAGATCTCTCCACTTTTGTGCATACTCTTTGAAACTTTCTTTTGGTGCCATAGTCATGTCTCGTAGTTGAGTACGAGTTGGTGCAAGGTCAGCGTCGTATTGATACTGTTTGTAGAAAGCAGCAGCCAGATCTTCCCAGGTGTGAACTTTTGCACTTTCCAGTTGGTAGTACCACTCAAGTCGTGTACCCGACAGACTTTCCTGGAAGAAATGAATCCACAATTTGTTATCTGCCGTATGAGGTAGTATCTTCCTTACATAGGACCTTAGATGCAGCTTTGGGCAAGAGACTCCATCATACTTTGCAAAGACAGGAACTTTGAACTTTGAAGGGATAACAATATCTAAGACAAGTCCCAGATCGTTGAAGTCTAAACCAGGTATTTTCTGTATCTCCATAGCTTTCATGCGTTCTTCCAACTGCTGGTATTTGCTATCACCTGTTCGTCTTCGGAGTGATAATCTTCTTCATCAGGAGAGAGAGAGAGAGAGTTTGGCAGAACCCTGGTTGTTGTGGTTGTCTTCTTGATCACCTTCACCGACTACTTCAGGGATTGGCGCTTTTCTGGGCATCCTGGCTGGGACTCTGACTTTCCTCACGAGGTGGCTTAAACCTACAGATCCCTTGGGCTTCTTTTTCTTCTTGGTCATCAAGGCTTTCAGTTCTTGTTGCCCCTTTGCTAGCTCCAGAATTGCTATATGAACTTGGGCATTCTGTGCTTCGAGATTCTTGATGCTTGTTTCGGAATCCATCCCTTCTAACTGAAATAAACAACGAGGAGATGAGAAACCTGTTATGTGAACCTGTTATGCAATGTTTATGAATGAAATGTATATGCAATGTTTTCAAGGATCTTTGAATTTAAATTTGTTTGAAAAAGAGAAACAAACATTTATTAGTCAAACAATTTATTTTTTTTTCTCTTTTCTTTTGTCTTTTTTTTTTCTTTTTCTTTTCTTTGCCTCTTTCGGGCTTACAAGATAAAGCAGAAAATAAAGAAAATAAAGGATTCCTCAAGCCTCCCATGGACGCTTTCTCTTTGCACCCAAGAACGTGTTGATCTGCTGTTCTTCCTGGAGTTGTCTGGTGAGCTCCAACACTTTCCTTTCATAGTCTTGATAGTGTGCTTTGAAGGTGTCTCTTTCTCCTTTTAGTTGAACCCAAGATTTCTGCAGCTCTTCCAAGTCAGTTGGCATGTCTGGATGTAGAATAAATCGAGGTTCGTCCCCTTCGACTTCTGGCTCAATAGTCATAGGTAGAATAGCGGGATATGGCATGATGAACTTCTGAGCACGAGTACGCACCCATTTGAGGTAAGGCTCCATGGGAATAGAGTTCCATTGTCCTAAAGTCTTGCTTTCTACTTTGTAGACACTTCCCCAAGCATGTATAAACCTTCGTCGATATCTTTGGGAATGATCTTCGTAGTCGAACACGATGCCATGGATAATCATGTCATGAGGACCGTTTCTTCGTGCATATCCAAATTGGCGCAAAGCTAAAGAGGGGTTGTAAGTGATGCCTCCCTTAATGCCAAGGAGTGGTACATTAGGGTACTCCCCACAATGGTCAATGAGAGTGATGTCTCTTTGAAAGAAGTTGTTCCACCGGATATCTGAATGAGACAAAGACATAATCTTGCGCGACCATTGCATCCTTTGTTCGTTTCTCAACACTGATCGGGGAAGGTGTAATGTAAACCATCTAGCCAGTAGTGGTATACAACACATAAGAGTTCCTCGTTTCTTCATGGTACGAGTGTGTAGAGAATGTAGAATGTCTCCCAGTAAAGTAGGTACCGGATTGCGGGTTAAGAAAATGTTGATAACGTGCACACTTATGAACTGGTCAGGATTAGGGAATAAAACCAACCCATAAATTAAAAGAGCCACAACTTCTTCAAAAGCCTGGTAACTTCTGTCTTTTAATAGTGATCGAGCCTTTCCCATTAAGAACTTATAAAGCAAACCCTTGACTCCACTCTTTGTTTCCCAATTGGACTCGATTTCTGACTTTCGTAAATGTAAGGCAGCAGCAATGATTTCAGGCTTTGGAATCTTTTCTAAACCAGTGAAAGGTAATTGATCTCGAACAGGTAACCCAATTAGTTCAGAGAATTCTTCCAAGGTGGGTACTAGCTGGTAATCAGGAAATGTAAAACAATGATGTTCGGGATCAAAGAATTGGAACAGGACTCGTATCATGTCTTCTTCAAATTTTGAAGTAACCAAATGGAGTAGGTGACCGTGCTTTTCGGTGAATTGAGCATTTCTGGGCAATTCTGATATTAAGTCCTTTAGTTCAGATGGTACTGTAGAGATGTTGATCCGAAAATAATCTCTGGTAGCGGGAGCCATTACCTGTAACAACAGAACAAAGGTAAACTCTTCGATCCTTGAAATGATTAGTGAGAAAATGATATGTTTATGATGCTTATGATGTCATGATGTCACACATATAGAAAACACAAACAAATCAAACAATAGCCTTAGGTTTAAAGGCTTGCACGAGGTTCATAGGTGATACCCTCCCCACTGAAGTTGAGTTGGTTTAATCCTGTCTTAGAATAGTATTCGGGTTCTATGATCCTTGGAGGCAACATCTCTATACGGCACTTGGACGGTCGATCAAAATATTCCTCGAGGATAACTAACTTCAATCAATTTCAAAGCCAGACACTTAATAGGCCACAAGTAAAGTTCAACTAAAGGTTCTAAGACAAATTAGTGTTTAATGACACTTCGGAAGCCTAACATACTCCTTGATCGTTTTCAAGGGATATCAGTACAGACCAAAGCGTCGCACTAACGGTGACTACGAGATCAACCGTATCGGTACATGCCGTACAGTTTCCTTGGTCTATTGTCACATACTTAAGGTATCTCGAGATTCGGGTTAGAATCTTTCACACAAGTAAATACCCAAACAAACCTTTGAAAAATAGAGCAAACAAGACAAGCAATTGAAAACATTGAAGTGATATAAACTCTAAGGTAACCCCTTTAAAAACATTTTGTTTTTTTTTTTGAAATCCCCAGCAGAGTCGCCAGTTCTGTCGTCCTCGGTTTTTTTCGTGAGATACGAACTGACTCTTCTTTTATTTTTGACTTTGGAAAATCAGAGAGTCGCCACCGACTTTTATTTTATCCAATTAAGGAAAGGTTTATAAAAGAAACAGAAAAAGACCTTTAAGAGATTTTGGGTTCGGGGGTAGGTTATACAAAGGGAAGGTATTAGTACCCCTTTGTATCCATGGTTATCCATGGGCTCTTAATTGCTTAGCTCACTTGTTTGAATCATTTGTCTTGCTTTGAAATGCTTGTATGTGGTTTTAAATACCTTTGTAATTTAACTTTGTAATGATCCTTGTGCGGATGTATACAAAGTGTTCTATCTTTGAAAGATATTTTGAAAAAAAGAGTTTTTAACTTCGTAATGATCCTTGTTTGGATATATACAAAGTGTTATCTTTTTGAATGTTTTGTTTTGGAAAAACAGTGATATGTTAAACATTTGTTGTTTTGTTTGATTTTGAGCAAGCAATTAGGATATCTACCCTAAATTTATAAGGTCCTTCCTATTTTCTTTTAGAAAATTTTCTTTGACTGGATACAGAAAGAAATTGTTTGAATTGTATTTGAAACAGTAGAATTGATTTTGAAAAGAGTAACAGAGGGATTACCCTAAGAGGTGCAAGTGTGATTGTGTTTTATTTTCAGATATATTTTTTTGTCTTTGAAATTAGTGATCTAACGCTTCAGTTATTATCTTTGACATACACGTAGTTTTATATGTACAGAATTTTAAAGTGCGGGAATGTAAAATGCGGAAAATAAATCTACGCTATTACATCAATTGTGCGAGAAATGTAAACTACGCTATTTACATAAATTTGACAACCTATACACTTATCTATGAATTTAAATTGCAATAAGATAAAAGGAGAGTATTTTTTTTTGGATTTTAAGATGGTTGATTTTAATTAAAATTAGTGCATAATTAATTTAATTAAAATGTTAGGAATTAGAAATAAAATTTAAACCTAAGAAATTAAGTCTAAAATATGTCCAAATTGTGTGTCAATTAATTTTAAAATAAAATTATTTTTTTTGGGATTTTTGAAATTTGTTTTGGAGATTATTAAATTAATTAAGATACAATTATGCAAATAATTATACACATAATTTAAACTTAAAGAGAAAAATATTCTAAGATATACAAAATTAGTTTATAATATATAAACTTAATTTAATGAAAAGAAATATTGTTTTCTGATTTTTTGATAGGTTAGTAATTAATTAAAGCAATATTAAAAATAATTACTAATTAATTAAACCAAATAAATTATTTTCGAAAAAAATAAAATATTTTTGTGTCATAAAATAAATTAAAATTTTATTAACCTAAAATTGAAATTAAAATAATTTTCTGATTTTTAGAACTATTTTTTAAATAATTTTAGAAGTTATATTAAAAAAAGAATTAAAAATATTAAAGGAAAGATCCTGTGTGGTGACTTATGATAGACTATGGTGGTCTGCGTATGCTGGTGCGTTGGATCAGATTACTAGGAGATCTGATGGCTTTAATTGGAGGTCACATGGTGCACGTGGATAGAGAGGCAGCATTGGATCAGTCAGCATTCAAAAATTCCAGGTGGGACCCACGCGAGCTGACCAGCGAATGAAAAGAAGAGGAAATGCCACGCGAGCGGTCAACAAGTCCTCTTTACTATTCACCATCTTCTTTAATGGTACCTGCGGATTTTGTTACGCATTTTCCTGCAGTTTTACCTGCGGATATCCACCTTCGAATTTCTGGATTTTTGAAACCTACAAAAAACGCGTGAAGCAAAAACAACAATGGCCCAGATTTACTAAACAAGACCTCCTGAATCCAATAGTGATGTTAGTTTTTTCATTTGGCCACGTTAAGTATGAAAACGAAAAGGTTGAAGCTTTGAGCTTCAACCATGGCACACCATGACTCAAGGCTTTAAGCTCACATGTGACACGTTAAATCTACTCCATATGATCTCAAAAAGATAACAAAGGCATTAGCTTTCATTTAAACACGCTTATAATGAAGATATTAAAAGTTGATAATATGCATGAATATGTTACTTTTGAAACATGAGTTCTATGAGCATATAGCCATGAGTAATGATCCCAACTTACTATATTAGGTCCCAGGAGATGATTAGAATGATTAGTTTGTATTGATAATGGTTGGAAACTAGAAAACGAAAATTACAAAGTTTTGATATTTTTTGGAGAATTTTGTGAATTTCTTGGCTATTCCTTTGATGGATCTTTGTGTGTGTCCTATTACTGAAGTGTCCTAAGTAATATATTAGCAATAGAGTGCTGCAAACTTAAGCTAAGAAGCTTTGATTGCTTTTGAACTTTTGGTTTTTTTAATATTAAAAAGTTTGAATTTCTTGACCATGGCTTCATTTTCTTCATCCCTCTTGCTATAGGCCTGCTACACACCTCTATGTTGCAGAGTTTAGATCAATTTTGATGGCTCATGCTAAGGACAAAAGCCTTGAATCATTATCTTGCACCATTTCTCTTTTAATTTAACTTTAAATGGAATAAAATTAAATTAAAAAAGAAATAAAAATGTCATGGGCCTTAAGTTGGTCGTGGGAGCCCTTTAATATCATTAGAAACATGTTTGGATCATGAATACTTGGCCTCTTTTGAAAAAAAAAACATTTTTGATCAATGTTGGTTTCATGCATTTTCCCAAAAAATAGCCAACTTCAACAAGGCAAATTTCCCTCAATTTTGATCATATGAAGGAGTTCTTGTACTTTTTAGAAACCTCAAGATGTCCTCTACAAGCTACTTTGGAAACTTTTTTGCATTTGGAGAAGTTATCTTGATGTTATGGCCTTTGATAAAAAACCACTTTTTGTTGACTTTGAAAATGACCTGTAATGTCTGAGCTCATATTTTTCAAATGGTAAATCCAATGACCATGGGATCAATTTCATTTGAAATATAATTGAATTTCCTTCAAAACAAGCTTTGGTTGGAATTTTTTGAATGAACGAGGAGAGAGTTATGGCCGGTCAAAGTTCAGTTGACTTTTTAGGAGAAAACCCTAATTTTGAAACTTAGGGTTTTGTTGATTTCTGATCTTTTCTCGATGAATTATGATCAACCATTGATCAAATGATGAATCTTTTGACAAAATATGGATTTTGACAAAAAATTTCATTTTTGACTGTCTGTTGACTTTTCGGTCAAACTGGTCGTCTGTTGACTGTTTGAGCTGCTGACTGTGCGTCTGAGCGAATCGAAGTTTGAAAATTTGTCTGGGGGTACTTTGAGACATATTGAGATCCATGAAATCCATTTGAGGTTTCAAAAAACTAGTTCTCCTGAAAAAAACAAAAAACCCTAGTTAGGGACTGTTTGTGTAGGAGATAGTTAAGCGTACCTGATTTTTGTGCAGTGTTGAGTCTCTGTTGATCATGTGATTATCAGAAGAGTTCTAGAACAAAAATCTTGGAATTTTTAAATGCAAAATATTGATTTGAATGGTGATACAAAACACAGAGAATCGTGCTGACAGCGGGTTTGACTGTTAACTGGCCGTCCGGACATTAACGTAACAGTTAAAGTGTAAACTTAATAGTTAAAGTTAATTTTTTTCTTTTTTTTTGTTGTGTTAATGGTGAAAATTTATTTACATGAGTTGTTAGAAAAACACAAACATAATAAATAAATAAAATATACCATACGCGAACGAAATTACCGATAATAATCTTGAAAAAATATTTAATGCACAGAAAAAATAAATATTTAACTAGCAATAAACACACATAATATTATCTTGATAATTAAACTACAGTACGACAGATAAAATGACATTTAATACTGACAGTACAAATATTACATAATATAACGAACAGTACAACAGATAAAATGAACGGTACATTATTTGAAAGCGAAATGTAACACCCCGTTATTTCTGGTGTATTAATTTAATTATTTTATTAATTAAATTATTAGAAATAATAATCTGTGGGAATTATTTGGAAAATAATAAAAATATGGTGTTGGGCTGAGTGTGATAGTTAGTAGAAGAGGGGTGTTAACTAAGCAAGCCCATTAAGAATGTTTTATTTTATTTTTCATAAAATAAAGGAAAATTGGGAAAAGAGAAGCAGAAGCAGTAGAAGCAGATTTTGGAACTGAAGAACACGTGAAAGTGAGAAGAGCCAAAGGGGAAGAGAACCTTCGAAGATTCGACTCTGAGGTAAGGGGGGATTCTTCGGGTTAGTATTCCTTATGTGATTGTAGGTAGTATGATTGATTAGGATTGTTATCTAGTTCAATCGTACGTGTCGGGTTTGGGATTTATGTTAGGTTTTGATAATCTTGTATGAATTGACATGATTCTGTTGATACTTGTGATATATGATGTTAATACATGTCAATAACTTGTTTGGAATGTGTAATTGTGTGAAAAACAATGATAATTGTGTGCTATGTTCGTATGTACCTGGAATTGGGGTTATGGGATAGGGTAAAAGCTGTCAAAATGGTGATTTTTGCTGTGCAGGTACGTAGGAACCGGTTCCCATGTGGGACGAACCGGTTCCCCCTTGTAAAAACAGAGAAATATGGATTCTGGGTAGCTGGGAACCGGTTCCCATGTAGGGACAACCCGGTTCCCCATAGTAAAAACCAGAGACGAGACTTTGAAGCTGCCAGGAACCGGTTCCCACGTAGGGACAACCCCGTTCCTGCAGCATTTTTCTAAAAATGTTTTATCTTTGAAAACTCATAACTTTTGATCTGAGTATCCAATTTATGTGCCGTTTTGGGCGTTGCGAAGCTAATGAGATGCTTTATCTGATGAATTGATAAAATGGGCAATAGCCAACTTTACTTTTAAACTCGATTTAATTATTAATGAATTGAAAGATAGTATATGTATATGTGCTTATATATATGACTATTGATGCATGTATTTGTGTTGGTGATGAGATGGTGATATCCATTGAGTGATGTTAGTATATAACATGTCGTAGATGATATATGTTTTGTGATTATGTTGTTGGGTTGTTTTGACAATTTGTTACATTGTGTGCAATGATGATGGATATAACGATGTTTGATCGTGGTGATGATTGGTGATTGTGAATATTAATATATTGTTAATATTAATATGTCGGTTATGGTGGCAATTAACATTAATATGATGTGTATGTTAATTGTGAGGATGTAGTGTACATATGTGAATGATTGTATATGTATGATGATGATGATTGATGATTGTGAATATTAATATGTTGTTAATATTAATATGTTGGCTATGGTGGCAATTAACATTGATATGATGTGTATGTTAATTGTGATGATGTGATGTATGAATGTGAATGATTGAATGATGCTTATACATGTACATACTTGTTGTGACCTTATTGGTAAGAGGTGTTAAGCGATGTTAAGCATCGGAATGATGATGATGTATGAAGATGTAAGTATGTGTCATGTGTGCATTATTCATAAATCATTTGCATTGGAAGGCTAATTCCCATTGTGTGGAGATTAGCGGGAAGTCATCGTGTGCCCATGTGGGGTGTGAGCGATGAGGCAGTAGTCGTGTGCCCATGTGGGGTGTGAGCGACTAGAGGGCAGTATCAAAGAGAGAAGTCCTGTGATATGATTCACGAATTTTGGTACCACATGCATAGTGTCAGTTGCATCATATGCATTGGTGATAACATGATTGGATGAGATCCAGTGTTATGCCTTGGTGTATTTACATGATTGATGTATTGAGAAGATGTTGTTAATATAACTTGATCATTGATGAAATTGATGAGTTGTGGGCCGATGGCCAATATTGTTGGATTGATGCTTGCTTGTTGTAATAATTCCGATTATGTGTATGATTGAGTGGATGATAATTACTATGAGATTTTATTGCTTATGATTGCATAATGCTTATTAATTCGAATGAAACTCACCCTTACTTTGATGATTTCAGATTAAGGATGTAGCGGCGTCTTGATTGGGTGAAGATAGCTTGTAGGCTAGCCCGTAGTTCGTGTCGAGTCATGCTCTGATTGTAACACTGGGGAACGCTAGTTTAGAGACGAATTACTCTGTTGGCTTGTTGTTTTATAATTGTATTAGAGTAACTTGCATGAATGATGATGAATATGCAATGTTATGAATTATAATCCGCTGTGTTGAACATGAATTGTATTTATGTTAAATGGTTCCTCGTGTGGCATGACAAATGACTATGGTATTTTATGTTAAAGAAGTTGTGACATCCTTGTATTTCATGTTTACTCTGATTATTATTGTATTTTCCGCGGGGGTTTAGAAGGGTGTTACAATAGTGGTATCAGAGCATAGTCGGTCGTTGTGACTAGAGTCTTGTTGTTAATTTCCTTTCGGTACGCGACATGTGTGTGAAACACTGTTGGTACTCAGTGTGTTCTAACTGTTTGTCTGCAGAAGTGGGATTGAAACTAGTGGGGGAGAAGCTATGCTTCTCGGATATGTCTCAGATGCAAGATGATAGAGTGATGCGCAGAGCAGCAGTACAAGAGTGTAGAGTTATTGTTTCTTGAAGTAAAGGTGACATGGGCTGAAGAATGTGGTTGTTATTTCAGTTGGATGTGTCTCGGAATAGATGATGGTTATTTCTGGAAAATGGAATTTCGAAGTTGTGATGCTTCAAGTGCTACTGATGGACTGTGATGTTGTTGTGTGAGTAGCCTTATGTGAAAGGTCGCTGTTGAAGCAGTGATTAAAGGAAGTATTGTCGTAGACCTTGTCGTAGGATTACTAGTAAGTAATTGAGATGATGGTAGAGGTTATCGATGTTGTTGAAAACTCTTTAAAGAGCGAGTAATGTGAAGAGACGAGTACGATCTCAAGGATAAGAAGGTTGATGATGGCGTACATGAATTTGGTTTCAGGATGTTACAGAAATCGAACTTCAGCGATGAAATGTGTTGTTTAAGTTATAAGAAGTTTGGAAGCGAAGAGATGTGATAAGATGAAGTTAATAATGAGATTAATTCGAAGAGGATGAGTTTTGGAGCAGAATTTCCGTAAGCAAATCGCAGGAAGATTGCTGAATCGTTATGAAACTTCGAAAATTCATAACTGGAGTTCTAGACACCCGATTTGAGTCCCGTTTGAAGCGTCGGAAAGCTAACGAGACGAACTTTGTTATAAAAATGGTTGCAGCAGCTGTAACATATTTAATTGTGTCAGGATGATGTTAGAAAGAGGTGAAGTTACGGTTACACTTGTCCTTAGAACTAGATTGTTCGTTGGTGCGACATGGGATGTCAGTGTCAGAGTTGAACAGAATAAAGGAATAATGAGGAGGCTTGTTGAGAAGCAATTTTAGGAATTAAGTGTACCATTTGCGGAGTTTTGGAAATATCATTTAAGGTGTCGCTGCATAGTGTCGGTATTGTATTTTGGATAACAATTAGAAATATTCATATCCTGAGCTCTATGTATCGGATTAGAGTGTCGTTTGAGACTACGAAGAGGTGAAATTATGTTCTACCTTATGGGAGAGTTATAAATACCATAGACTGGTCCTATGAGGAGATATTATGATGTTGGATAAAGAGGCCTAGACCAGTGCTGAAATATGAATGCTTATTACCGCGATTGTTCGGAACGAAGTCGAGTAGAATATGTCGTTGATGAATAAGATGATAAAGATGATTTAAGTATTAATGGAATTGAGTGATGAGGGAATCAGTAGAAAAAAGTGAAATAGACTTTGGGACCATCTGTGGTATATTGTGATGCGTCGTTGATGGGTTTAGATGGTGTATTGATGTAAAACCAGTAAGTAGTAACTTATGCGTCGGGACAATTGAAAGCGCAGGAAAGTAATTATCTGACTCATGATTTAGAATTGGCAGCCATGGTTTTGTTTTGATGTTGCAGTGACATTATTTGTATGGTACAAGGAAGGTTGCCTCTAAAAATGTCGATGCTGATGGTGAAAGAGTTGGATTTAATTGAACAATTCAGAGAATTACGTTTGGTATGTGAAGGTGCTCCTAATAATGTTAGATTGGGTATACTGAAACTGACTAATGGTATTCCTGACGAGATTAGAGGAAATCAGAAAGCTGATGTTGAGTTGATCGATAAGTCTACTTTGGATTACCACAGTAAGGATGACGGGTTCAGAATCGGAGAGGATGGTATAATGAGGTCGGTGGTCGCTGTTGTGTTCCGCGTGTTACCGAGTTGAGAAAGAATATTCTAGAAGAAGGACACCATAGAGAATTATTAGACTATGGAAATGTTAATGAGTTTGGGTGCAAACTCGGAAAAGACGCTATTATGTAGTAACAACGGTCTATGCTTAAATATGATTGTCGGCTATCTATTGACAAATTGAGGACTTGATCACCCTTAATCTCTTGTTGATAATAGGCGGAATTATAAAGATAGTATAAGATTGCTTGTTACCTTAATGGTATAAGATGTGACGAATGCTGAGATGTGAGAACAACCACTCACCATATTGTGGGAACTTATGAAGGAGTGAATATGAAGGAGTGCAAAGCATTGGACGGTGACTTAAGACGAGTAGTCGTAGTTGTACAGCGAAAGTATGATGTAAAGTGGTGTTATGAGTGCTACTCGTGAGTAGTGAGAATTAATATGTCGGGGTTCTACATGGAGAATATGTGTTTATCTATATGTTGGGTTTAGAATCTCATGGACGTAAGGATGTCGTGCCAAAGGATTATGACCTTTTGAATAATTGCCGAAGTGATGGATATCCTATTACGGTTGTACGTAGTTAACGAGTAGGCATTCGGAGAAGTTAAGAAGAAGAATTGATATTACATGATGCTATAATAATCTTATGATGTGGTAAGGTATTGTGTGGATTCCTAATTGAAATGAAGGATTATACTCTACGAAGGACGAAGTTGACTTCATTCTTAGTGAAGAGTGGGACTCTGTTGAGCTATCTTGTAAGAAATGGTATATTGAGGATGATGAGCTATGTAATTATAACTACTGATGTGCACTCATTTCCATAGTTGGAATGTTTAATAGATGAAGTAAATCAGGAATTTGTTTTTGAGTGCGAGTAAGTATTGACGAGTGGTAAGTTAGAACCATGGATGGTAAAGAATGATTCTTGAACGAATGAGTAAAGAGGGCCAGAGTTGGGTATAACCTAGAAGTCTAATTGATAATGATGGTTGCAATGACAGAATGTAGCGTGTTGAGTAATTCTGGTGCGACCTAAGAGGAGCCAGACACTTGGAATTCAATGGTATAGAAATATGAGTATTGGATTCTTGAAGGAAGCAGTTGGTAAAGAATGTAAGTATTACTTATCGCTCAATTGGAAGAGTGTGCCTAAGGTTAGTACATGGGTAAATGGAATCCATTACTACAGTGTTGATCAGTTGTGAACATACCATGGATTGTGTAATTGTATTATTCAGTTATTGAGTGTATTGTATGGATCACACCTCGAAGTTTCATTGTTGTTAACCGTTGGAGTTATAGCGGGTGGTACACCTAGGGATGGTCAAATGCAACGTAAGAACTGAATTGAATGCATGAGACATGCTTATGTTGGTTATGTCAGATGAACTTGGAGGTTCGACTAAGAAAGTGTTAATTGAGAATAGGAGAGTCAGATGGAGGACTTCTGTTTGGGACTATTCACTGGAAGTATGTTTTCGAGGACGAAAACTCTTTTAGTGGGGGAGAGTTGTAACACCCCGTTATTTCTGGTGTATTAATTTAATTATTTTATTAATTAAATTATTAGAAATAATAATCTGTGGGAATTATTTGGAAAATAATAAAAATATGGTGTTGGGCTGAGTGTGATAGTTAGTAGAAGAGAGGTGTTAACTAAGCAAGCCCATTAAGAATGTTTTATTTTATTTTTCATAAAATAAAGGAAAATTGGGAAAAGAGAAGCAGAAGCAGTAGAAGCAGATTTTGGAACTGAAGAACACGTGAAAGTGAGAAGAGCCAAAGGGGAAGAGAACCTTCGAAGATTCGACTCTGAGGTAAGGGGGGATTCTTCGGGTTAGTATTCCTTATGTGATTGTAGGTAGTATGATTGATTAGGATTGTTATCTAGTTCAATCGTACGTGTCGGGTTTGGGATTTATGTTAGGTTTTGATAATCTTGTATGAATTGACATGATTCTGTTGATACTTGTGATATATGATGTTAATACATGTCAATAACTTGTTTGGAATGTGTAATTGTGTGAAAAACAATGATAATTGTGTGCTATGTTCGTATGTACCTGGAATTGGGGTTATGGGATAGGGTAAAAGCTGTCAAAATGGTGATTTTTGCTGTGCAGGTACGTAGGAACCGGTTCCCATGTGGGACGAACCGGTTCCCCCTTGTAAAAACAGAGAAATATGGATTCTGGGTAGCTGGGAACCGGTTCCCATGTAGGGACAACCCGGTTCCCCATAGTAAAAACCAGAGACGAGACTTTGAAGCTGCCAGGAACCGGTTCCCACGTAGGGACAACCCCGTTCCTGCAGCATTTTTCTAAAAATGTTTTATCTTTGAAAACTCATAACTTTTGATCTGAGTATCCAATTTATGTGCCGTTTTGGGCGTTGCGAAGCTAATGAGATGCTTTATCTGATGAATTGATAAAATGGGCAATAGCCAACTTTACTTTTAAACTCGATTTAATTATTAATGAATTGAAAGATAGTATATGTATATGTGCTTATATATATGACTATTGATGCATGTATTTGTGTTGGTGATGAGATGGTGATATCCATTGAGTGATGTTAGTATATAACATGTCGTAGATGATATATGTTTTGTGATTATGTTGTTGGGTTGTTTTGACAATTTGTTACATTGTGTGCAATGATGATGGATATAACGATGTTTGATCGTGGTGATGATTGGTGATTGTGAATATTAATATATTGTTAATATTAATATGTCGGTTATGGTGGCAATTAACATTAATATGATGTGTATGTTAATTGTGAGGATGTAGTGTACATATGTGAATGATTGTATATGTATGATGATGATGATTGATGATTGTGAATATTAATATGTTGTTAATATTAATATGTTGGCTATGGTGGCAATTAACATTGATATGATGTGTATGTTAATTGTGATGATGTGATGTATGAATGTGAATGATTGAATGATGCTTATACATGTACATACTTGTTGTGACCTTATTGGTAAGAGGTGTTAAGCGATGTTAAGCATCGGAATGATGATGATGTATGAAGATGTAAGTATGTGTCATGTGTGCATTATTCATAAATCATTTGCATTGGAAGGCTAATTCCCATTGTGTGGAGATTAGCGGGAAGTCATCGTGTGCCCATGTGGGGTGTGAGCGATGAGGCAGTAGTCGTGTGCCCATGTGGGGTGTGAGCGACTAGAGGGCAGTATCAAAGAGAGAAGTCCTGTGATATGATTCACGAATTTTTGTACCACATGCATAGTGTCAGTTGCATCATATGCATTGGTGATAACATGATTGGATGAGATCCAGTGTTATGCCTTGGTGTATTTACATGATTGATGTATTGAGAAGATGTTGTTAATATAACTTGATCATTGATGAAATTGATGAGTTGTGGGCCGATGGCCAATATTGTTGGATTGATGCTTGCTTGTTGTAATAATTCCGATTATGTGTATGATTGAGTGGATGATAATTACTATGAGATTTTATTGCTTATGATTGCATAATGCTTATTAATTCGAATGAAACTCACCCTTACTTTGATGATTTCAGATTAAGGATGTAGCGGCGTCTTGATTGGGTGAAGATAGCTTGTAGGCTAGCCCGTAGTTCGTGTCGAGTCATGCTCTGATTGTAACACTGGGGAACGCTAGTTTAGAGACGAATTACTCTGTTGGCTTGTTGTTTTATAATTGTATTAGAGTAACTTGCATGAATGATGATGAATATGCAATGTTATGAATTATAATCCGCTGTGTTGAACATGAATTGTATTTATGTTAAATGGTTCCTCGTGTGGCATGACAAATGACTATGGTATTTTATGTTAAAGAAGTTGTGACATCCTTGTATTTCATGTTTACTCTGATTATTATTGTATTTTCCGCGGGGGTTTAGAAGGGTGTTACACGAAAGATACGACAAACTTTAAAAATGACGATTAAAAGTAACAGCATATAGATGCACGGGAGTGTAAACATTCCAGGTCCGCATTTTTCAGGACTATGTAGACAGAAAAAGGACATGATCACCACCAAAACAGTGATGACCATAAGAAAAAACGTATCCATCCACTTTGCCATTTTTGCCGGGGAAGAAGAGAAAATAATTATCAGGTAGAAATTTGGGAAATGAGTGAAATTTGATGTGAGAATTTATGGAAAAAATGAGGGGTATTTATAGAGTGAAAAGAAGGATAGAGACGTTGGGGAATGAAGTGATATCGTACAAAAAAGGAATATTTGAGTGGTAGTAGGATTTGAAAGAAAGTGTATGGTAGGGTTTGAAAAGAGAGATGTATAGAATAAAGTTAGGATTTGATTTGAAAGAAAGAGATTTGAAAAGAAAGGAAAAGATTTAAAAATAATAGTATAGTACAAAAATTAGTGGAAACAAAAACTAATAATAATTTAATTGTTACCAGTACAGTCTGAATCCCCGGGCTTTGCGCCTGCAAAATTTAATTCTATACCAATTGCGTCCGTATTATTTATCTGAAAATAAATCTCAAATAAACAGCGTGTGTGAAGTGATAAACAGTACTTGGCGTTTGTGTAAGAATAAATTCAACAGCGAACCAAAATACCGTATAAGAAATATTCTAAAAACCGAGTATTCATAAAATCAGGATATTTATGAAATAAAATCCAAGATTATATGAAACTCCCAATTTTTAGACAGAAGTCTGTTGCCTTCTCTCTGAAAAAGATGCGGGCAAATTTTGGGGTATAACATGCATGCACAAGGAGAGATAGAATGGGAGCGAGAAAGATAAACGTTATGATTTGAAATGTATTTATAGAGACGGATTTGAAAAAGAATGCAATAAAATTATGAGAATGAACAGTTACAGAATCAAATGAAATCAACTGCATTAAATGATGAGTGACGTTAGGTGAGAGAACATGGTAATTGAAATGATTTACACAGTTACCTAGGGTGGCGTCCCATCAGATTCACTCACGATTTTACCATTCGTGCAGGCACGTGTTTACCATCAGAAACACTTGATGACAGCTGTGTTGTATTGCATTTGCTTCTGATGATGAGTAGAGCTTTTCATCTTCTGATTCTGGTCACTAATTCTGACTACCATTCTTTAGAAATGATCTAGTTCTGATAGGATCATCTTTCTTTCCAAGGATCACATCTTCTGAGTGAGCTGAGGTGAGTCTAGAAGATCTTCTGATTGTTGGCTCTTCAGAAATTCTGAGATTCTCTAAAGATGCAGCAACTTGATCTTCTGATTCTTTGCTTCTAAGATTTTCAGCTTCTGAACCTTTGCTTCTTGGTTCTACAGCTTCTGATATATCAATGTCTATATCTGCAAAATTCTCAAACTGCTTTGGCTTTTCAAGACCAAGCTTATCATCAAATCTGATATTGATTGATTCTTCTACAACCAATATTTCAGTATTGTATACTCTGTAGCCTTTGGAGCGTTCAGAATATCCAAGAGGAAACATTTTTGTGCCTTAGAATCAAACTTACCAAGATGATCTTTAGTATTCAGAATGAACCAGACACATCCAAAAGGATGAAAATATGAAATGTTGGGCTTTCTGTTCTTCCACAATTCATAAGGAGTCTTATTTAGAATAGGTCTTATAGAGATTCTATTCTGAATATAACATGAAGTGTTTATTGCTTCTGCCCAGAAGTGCTTAGCCATATTGGTTTCATTGATCATGGTTCTGGCCATTTCTTGTAGAGTCCTATTCTTTCGATCTACAACTCCATTTTGCTGTGGAGTTCTAAGGCAAGATAAATCATGGGCAATACCATTTTCTTTGAAGAACTCCTCAAAGAATCTGTTCTCAAATTCACCACCATGATCACTTCTTACCTTTATGATTTTGCACTCCTTCTCAGATTGAATCTGAGTGCAGAATTCAAAGAACACTGAATGAGACTCATCCTTGTGTTTTAAGAACTTTACCCATGTCCAACGGCTATAATCATCTACGATGACTAATCCATATTTCTTCCCTCTGACAGATGCTTTTTTGACTGGTCCAAACAGATCAATGTGCAGAAGTTCTAACGGCCTTGAGGAAGAGACAACATTCTTAGATATGAATGCAGGTCTGGAGAACTTGCCCTTCTGACATGCTTCACAAAGAGCATCTGATTTGTATTTCAGATTTGGGAGACCTCTGACCAGATTTAGTTTATTAATCTGAGAAATCTTTCTCAAACTAGCATGTCCTAATCTTTTGTGTCAGACTCATTGCTCTTTAGAAACAGACATAAGGCAAGTCACCTTCTGCTTCTCAAGATCTGAAAGATCAATCTTATAAATGTTGTTCTTTCTCTTGCCTGTAAATAGGATTGAGCCATCCTTCTGACTTACAGCCTTGCAAGACTTTTGATTGAAGATTATGTCATAACCATTGTCACTTAATTGACTTATGGACAATAAGTTATGCGCTAATCCTTCTACAAGAAGTACATTAGTTATGGAAGGAGAGTTACCAATACTTATGGTGCCAGAGCCAATAATCTTGCCCTTCTGATCTCCTCCAAACTTGACTTCTCCACCAGATTTAAGCACCAGGTCTTGGAACATAGACCTTCTTCCCGTCATGTGTCGTGAGCACCCAGAGTCCAGGTACCATGACATTTTGTGCTTTGTCTTCTTTGCTGCTAAGGATATCTGCAACAGAAATTATCTTCTCCTTAGGTACCCACAATTTCTTGGGTCCTTTCTTGTTAGTTTTCCTCAAGTTCTGATTGAACTTGGGTTTAGCATTATAAGTAACAGGAGGAACAACATGATATTCTTTAGGTTTGGCAGCATGATATTTTTTAGGTTGTGTCACTTGCTTTTTGGTGTGTGTAGTGTTAAAGCTTTTGGCATGTGAATTGAGCCTAATATCATGTGAGTGTCCATATTTGAACTGATCATACAATGGCTTGTATGTGATTTTCAAATCATCAACAGGTTCAAATTTGTGTGAGGTATCACCCTCATAGCTAAAACCAAACATTTTGTTTCCAGAAACACCATATATCATAGAAGCAAGATGACTTCTGCCAATACTTCTAGATAGGAACTTTCTGAAGCTCGAGTCATATTCTTTCAGAATATGATTGAGACTAGGAATGGATTTTTTTGATTCTGAAGGAGATCCAATATCTTTGGATAATTTTAAAACTTTTTCCTTCAGTTCAGAATTTTCCACTTCCAGCTTCTTAGTTTCAAATTCAAATTGCTTTTTCAGCTTTTTGTATTTGATACTAAGATGAGCCTGATCGCGACTTTACGTGTCTATAAATCTGATGACTGCAAGTGCACAGTCGTGTCGTGTAGTTTTAAAAGATATCGAATCCACAGGGACTATGAATCGATCTACCGTTATCTAAGGTTACTATGTAAAGCTAGGGCTACTAAAATTTTGATTGTTCCTAAGGGATAGTGATAGTGAGAAATAAAGAATATAATAAAAGACAGGTATCAGTATGTATTTCGTTTAACTTAGGGTAATCCGAAGGTCCATTGGCTTTTGCATAATTTAATTAAAAATCTTTACTAATTCAATTGATTAAAAATCCTCGTCTCAAACTTTCGCTCTGTTGATTTAGATTACTATCCTAATCCTAATGTACGCTTTCGCCATCCCATTAGATTTTAGAAGAGCTTTTTGGAAACAACGTAATTAATAAAACGCCTATTTTATGAAGTTGTTATCTATTTAAATCTCCTAATCTCAAACTTTCGCTCTATTGACTCGGAACAAGCTAATATCCCTAACGTACGCTTTCGCCATCCCGCTCGGGTGTAAAAACAATTTTTGAAAATAAATAAGTCCCAATTAGTTTTAATACGCTTTCGCCATCCTTAAAACTAATGTCCTATGTCTACTATCTGGTTAAAGGTCTCAAACTTTCGCTCTATTGATTTTAACCTTTGACCGTCTTAAGACCTCAAACTTTCGCTCTATTGGTTTTAAGACTTACTAATTAAATTAGACATATAAACCAAAAATAAGTGATATTTAATAAAACATAATTAAGCCAATTTATTTCGGATCCCTCGGTTAACTTACTCTACATACCGACACCTTAGTAATTTAGCCAGACATATTAGTATGGTTAAGCATGCATAAATAGATTCGGTTTATAATAATAGGCATGTTAATAGGCATACAATATATCATGCAAATAAACATATAAATAAGGCGGTAAATATTAAACCTGAATTAAATAAATGGCAAGTAAATCTTCAAGTATCGAACCTCCACCACAGGTTGGCTGGATCGTTCATCGGAATTTAAACGGATAGAAAATAAAACAAGGAAATAAAAACGATAAATCTAACGTAAGGCTAGATTTATAAAAAGTTCACAACAATTTCCGGTGTAGAAATCGTTGTGAGAAAATAAGTGTTTGAATGAAAGCAGAATGAAAATTATGATTCGCGGAACAATTTCGGCAGCACTTCGTTAGCAGGAAATCGGACACTTTGGACTGAAGTGACTGCTCCTATTTATAGGGGATGCTTTGCAGTGACGTTGCGTGAAAAGAGGAAACTCTTCAGACTGGCTTGGAGACGTGCGTCTCCGATTCTTCAGGAAGACTGGGCGCGTGACTTGAGACGTGCGTCTCAAGTGGAGAAACTTTAGGGAAATGGAGACGTGCGTCTCCCTTTTGCTGATGTGGCATAGAGACGTTGGAGACGTGCGTCTCCGCTTACTTGTGTGGATTGGGCTGCTTTCCTTCGTGGGCTGGATTGCTTCATTGGGTCTTTGGGTCTCTTTCAGCACACTTGGGCCTTATTTGCACTCCCTTTTTACTTCAGCACCTATTTTTCGTCTTTTAGGCATAGATAAGGGTCGTTTTAGCTCCATTTCTTCTCTTTTTCACAATTAGTCATAATAAGAGTGTAAAACCTGAAACAAAGCAAAAACTCGCGTAATATCATAATAAATCAATATAATAAACAGAAAATGCTATAAATATCTATGAATTTCAAGCTAAATATACGATATAAAATCGTGTTATCAAATTCCCCCAGACTTGAACCTTTGCTTGTCCTCAAGCAAAATAACAAGATAGAAATGGGAGGACAGCGAAATGAAACACGCTTCCACCACATCGTTCGGTCATACTCAGCTACATTGTGTTCTTGTTTGAAAATAATGTTGCAGATCTAAACAATAAACTTATAGTAGCGACACTAGACAACTCCCAGTATGCATACCAATCCGAATCATGCCATTATAGCTCGACCTTTTTGACTCGTCATCATGTTTTACCCTTTTCATTCGCGCGCAATCACATTAAGCCCATTATCTTGACACACACATAGCAGAGTAGTCGGTTAGTGACTATGATCCTTCTCATGGAGTTCTGGCACAATATGTGGTATACTCCTTAGCATTCACTTTTAGATTGTGGGGAATCGGACAATAGTCCTTCCTACCAAGTTCAGTACCAGATGACTTCTGAACCAATCAACAATGAGTTTTTAAATTCCTTGTATTTGAGATTTGCGACCGTTAGGTTAAATGATCTTGTGAGGATCACCTTACTTAGTAGGCACATTTCTTATTATGGTTAAGCACATAATTATTATTATGAGGATCATACACTTATATTCATCGACTCTCTGCGTAG
Source organism: Vicia villosa (assembly GCF_029867415.1). Classification (NCBI taxonomy): domain Eukaryota; kingdom Viridiplantae; phylum Streptophyta; class Magnoliopsida; order Fabales; family Fabaceae; genus Vicia; species Vicia villosa. Next base: position 66,222,272 of record NC_081181.1, on the reverse strand, counting down.
TTTGTATCTAAGACGGTGCCGACTGCTAGAATAAACTACTAAGGGTTACTTCAAAAATTAAAGTCGACGGTTTTGGTATAACGGGTATTCAAATTGGTTACGCATACTTGGGGGTTTTAGAGTGTCGGGACAATAAGGGTATTGACTTGAATCAATTTCTATGCGTTGAGTGTTTGAGTAGCTTCGTATTTCTCAAACGTGTGGGGTTTGCGTTTATCGTTTAAGAGCAAAATTTTTGTTATGGCTCAAGAAAATGGAAGAAATTGAAATAACAATGGAATTATAAAGATAAGACTTGAAATTCCATAAATATTCTTTATTGAATTAGAAAAAACATTACAAGGAAGAGAAATAAACTAAAAGGAAAGGAAATGAAACTAAAAGGAAATGAAACTAAAGCAAGTAATACGACTCCCCCAGACTTAGGTGATGCAATGTCCTCAGTGCATGAGAACTACTCCTCAGTGTTGCGGTTGCGTGAACTGCTTGCGCCTGTTGTACGAACATGGCGACGTCTATCAGTAGGAGAGCCATTCACACGAATGTTAAGATCATGCAATTGTGTAGCAATTTCAGTGTATTGGCCTTCGTTCCTAATAGCATAGTCACGGTGCTCCTGTTGCATCTCTCGAATAAGCCTCAGTGTTTTATTTTGATTAGTCTGCATAGCTTGAAATAGGTGGTCTTGTCGTTGAATTGCAGCATACATGGCTTCAAGAGTGATAGGCGGAGGGTTGTTTTGAGGAGGTTGGTTGACATCAGCTTGTCCTTGGTTGAGTTCTTCTTCATTTGCATCCACAGGTTCATTAGGATGTTCAGGTTGGTTATCTTGAGGATTGTCTTCAATGAGCCTCCAACGCTGAACATAACGGATATTGATTCTTTCGGGGCACGGAAGGATGACATAAGGAATCAGAACTTTGTTAACGACCAAAGTGTATCGGCCATCATGGCGGGGTGAAACCAAGTGGGAGTCGCGGCAATAAGGGAGGTCGAGTGATTGAGCAGGTAGCATGAGATGAGAGAGGGAGAGGAGATCATCACCAAGGCCTAGAGCACATGCCAAGGTGGTAATAAGTCCGCCAAACAAAAAGGGGTTTGTAGCGGGGGCGTTGACACAGCCTTGGATATGTTGGAGCATAAAAGGTGCGGCATTGAAACGAATGTTGTTTAGCGCACAATAAAGGAAAAATAGTTCATGTTGATTTACCTTATGGTTGTTGGATCTCGCAAAAATAGTATGCCCCAAAACACGCTGAAAATAACGTATAGCGGGGTTTTGAATGTGAGAAGCATGTAGAGCCCTCCAACCAGTAGGAACTTCGCCAGTGAGATTAAACCACAGGTCGAAAGCATGTTGCTCCCATGAACGACCATTGAGTTCTTGAAAGATAGTGCGGAGAGCATTTGGTGACGTATTAAAGTGCAAGTACGTAGCCACTACTTCTTGATCCAAAGTATATTCACGGTTGAACATCCGAAATTGGATGCTACCGGTTGAGAGCGGTTGATTAGAAGGAGTGTCGTAGTTGAAAGAACTCAAGAACTCTAAGACGACCGGCTCATAAGTGGGTACGGGTTCGGTACAAAGATGGTGTAGGCTAGATTTAGTGAGTAAACGGGTGACACCATCAATGAGGCCTAGAGTTTCTAGACATTCGGTGTTCACAAATTTTGTGGGAACGACCGAACGTTCATAGAAAGCGAGGTATTTTGTTCGTTGAGCATCATTGTCGTCTTCTCGGAAAATAATATTTGAAAGGTCGGGTGGTGGTCTCTTAGGACGCACACTACGGATGATTGAACGTGGAGGCATGGTGAGTTTGAAAATTGGAAAATATAAATGAGAGTAGAATGGTAGAAAATGGTATGAAGGTTGTGAAAAGTAAGAGTGGTGGTGGTGTGGTTTTATAGTGAGGTTTTAGAATGGTGTGGTTAATGTATAATTAAAATGGAATTATGGTGGTGTTTGAAGTTTGAATGGAATAGAAGATTGGGAAATGATGAAGAATTAAGAGGTGAATGATGGAGGATGAATGATGTTTATGGTGTTTAAATGGAATAAAAAGGGGAAGAATGAGGAAGAATGAATTTTGAAATTCAAATTCAAAATTCAAAAATGGGATAAATGTGGTCTTCTGCGTGGTCAAAAAGGCAGCACAGACTGCTGGCCTTGGGAAGGCGCGCGTCTCAGGCAGCCAGTCTGCTGGGGGACAGGCATGGAGACGTGCGTCTCCTGTCCTATGCATGCAGACTGCTGGTCCCACATGAATGGAGACGTGCGTCTCCTAGCTCAGGTAAGTGGTTTCCACGCGTGCAGGTGTGGACCAATTCCGACAGTAGCATTAATACAGAATACCAGCTCAGTACAGTGTCATTGTATCATACTATAAACGGCAAAAATATGGTATACAGGAATGCATAGCAGTTTAATAGTAATGTAGTAAAACACAGTAGCAGTAATAAATAGAATATTGCATTTAAAATTAAACCGGTACTGAGTGCTAACAGGAGCAGAATGCAAAAGTGCAGAAAATTAAATTCTAAACTAGGAATTTGAAATTACTAAAACTAGAAATAAAATCTAATAATCTAAACGGTAACATCTAGCCACGTCTATTGTTGTGCACATTAGAATAAATGTGCTTGAAAACTTCGTCGAACTGAGCATTGACGGTGTCGATGAAATCGAAGAAATGCATTTGCAAAGTGTGAAGCTCGTTGCGCACATGTTGTACATCTTGTTGCAGTGCAGTGATGGCTTGCTCGTGCGTGTTCAGATTAGGCATTCTTTGATTTACTGATGCGGTGGATGCAGCGGGTTGTTGTTGCTCGAGCTCGACATCAGTCATATCAACAGTGTAATCATCAACAGAATCTTCAGAGGGAGTTTCAGGCTCATACTCAGGTATAGGTTCATCTTCAGAAAGAGGTTCATAATCAGGAATGGGTTCATCTTCAGGAATAGGGTCATAGTATCCAGGAGGAGTGTCAGGCTCAAATTCTGATACGTGCATTTCCTCATCAAAATGTTCATAAGCTTGAGGGGTTTCAGGTGAGGGTTCTCTCTCAGGAATCTGACCATAGTAAAGCCAGTTAGCAGGGTTGTGCACACTCGTCCTTGGACTCGGTAAAGTGAACTGATCTAATACTTTGTTATCAATGATTTAATCAAACTGATCAGGTCCAAGGTTACCGATGATACCTCGGTTAAAGCAGAAATGAATGTCCATAGAATTGTGGGAACCAAGAGGTGTCAATCTAAGCAAAGGTACTCTCATTCCTATGGCATTAGCAATCATAGTGACAAATCCGCCGATCCTAATAGGTGAAACTTCGTCTTGCGTGATGCGCTCGAAGTTTGTTAGCATGAATGCGATGGCATTGACCGGGCGATTCTGAGAGGAGTAGAACATGATGAATAACTCTTCTCTAGAAACTTCAGTGATATTATCAGGTTTTCAAAAGATGTAGTGAGCAATGATCTTATGGAAGTATCTGAAAGCGGGGTTATGGATGTTCTCAGATTGGAATTCGTTCTCTTCAGGGTTGTCGTTTCCAGTGATCTTGCCCCAGTATCTTTCCAACTCCCAGTAAGCAAGACTGTCTTCAGCTACTTTGGTGTATGCATCTGATCCATGAGGTAGCTCTAGCATTTCAGCAAAATCTCGGATGCAAAAATTAAATTCCATACCAAAGAGTCTAAAGAGAATGACTCCTTTTCTCAGTCCTTGTCCACAGTTAGGAAGATAGGTCAGGGAGCTCAAGAATTCCAGAGTGAGCTTCCGGTAGGTACTAAACTTGCGGAACAGGTGAGAACCAGTCCAACCAATTTGGTTTAGCAGGTGCAAAACGCTTTCTTCGATACCAAGTCGTACCATAGTCGGTTGGTGAGGGTAGCAAGTCAAATCCATTTGTCTTTCAGCTAGCTTATCAAATCTTGCTTCTTGTCCTCTACCACATAACACAACTTCCATATTATCGACTTCTTGCATCTTAGTTAGTAGTTAAGAAAAACCTAGAAGTTGAAAATATTAAGATTAAGTTAGAACTAGGCTAGTGTCGATTTTTAAAATAGAAATAAAATTAAATAACAAGTTATAATAATAAATATAATTATAAAAGGAAATATTTTCTCGAATTAAGATAGCAGTTATAATTATAATAATTATTATAAGATGTATGAATAAAAGTAAAAATGATTAAAATTAAAATAATTAAAAATAGAATAGATTATTTAAATGAAAATTAAAAGGTTAAAAATAAAAATAAAATAAAATAAAAGAATAAATAAATGTGGGTTGTCTCCCACCAAGCGCTTTGTTTTATGTCGTAAGCTCGACGATTTTAAAAATAGAAAACTATTTTTTCGAAAGAGCGGGCAGCTCGTCAAGTTTAAAAACTTCGATGTTTTCATCGTGTTCGAGATGATGGTAATACTTAAGACGTTGCCCATTTACGACAAAAGGTTTGACGGTTTCTCCTTTGATTTCTATCGCTCCACTCGGAAATATGTTAGTTATTTCGAAAGGACCGGACCATCTAGATCGTAACTTACCAGGAAATAATTTTAGTCTCGAATTAAATAAAAGTACTTTATCGCCTATGCTAAAATTTTTCCTAGATATACGCTTGTCGTGCCATTTTTTCGTTCTCTCTTTATAGATTTTGGCGTTTTCGTAAGCGTCTTGTCTAAGTTCTTCCAATTCGTTTATGTCTAGAAGTCGTCTCTCACCAGCGGCAGTGTAGTTTAGGTTTAAGTTCTTAATGGCCCAATAGGCTTTATGTTCTAACTCTACCGGTAGGTGGCATGATTTTCCATAAACTAGTTTGAATGGGGTAGTTCCTATTGGACTTTTGAAAGCTGTTCTATAAGCCCATAAAGCTTCATTTAGCTTGGTTGACCAATCTTTCCTAGATATAGCAACAGTTTTCTCCAATATTTGTTTTATTTCGCGGTTAGATACTTCTACTTGTCCGCTTGTTTGTGGATGGTATGGTGTAGCTATTCGATGATTTACTCCATATTTTCGAAGGAGTTTCTCGAGTATTCTTGAAATGAAATGGGAACCACCATCGCTAATTACCAATCTTGGCACACCGAACCTAGGGAAGATGACGTTTTTGAAGAGTTTGATAACTACTCGTGTATCGTTTGTAGGAGAAGCGATAGCTTCTATCCATTTCGAAACGTAATCGACAGCTACGAGTATATATTGATTTCCGAACGATGACGGAAACGGTCCCATAAAGTCTATTCCCCAGACGTCAAATATTTCTACTTCAAGAATGCCTTTTTGAGGCATTTCATCACGTCTCGAATTGTTTCCGGTTCGTTGGCATCTATCACAGTTTATTACAGCAAAATAAACGTCTTTCTATAGGTTGGGCCAGAAAAGTCCAGATTGAAGGATTTTGGCGCAGGTTCTAGATGTGCTATGGTGTCCTCCACACGGTGCAGAATGGCAGTGTGTTATTATGCTTCCTATTTCTTCCTCGGGTACACAACGTCTAAAGATTCCATCGGGGCCTCTTTTGAACAGGAGTGGGTCGTCCCAATAGTAATGTTTTAGGTCATGGAAGAATTTCTTCTTCTGTTGGTAACTTAGATCAGGAGGAAGCACACCAGCAGCTAGGTAGTTTACGAAATCTGCATACCAAGGTGTGTTAGAGTGGGCTAAAGCTATTTCAGCTAAGTTGTTGGTTTCAGCGTTTGGATGGTATGGTTCGAATTCATTTGCTTCTAATTGAGCGATGAGTCTTTCATAAGGGAAATCATCGTCAATTGGTACTTGTTCGGGTTTTAGATTTTCTAGTCGAGAGAGGTGATCTGCTACGACATTTTCAGTACCCTTTTTATCTTTAATTTCCAGGTCGAACTCTTGTAATAACAGGATCCATCTCAACAATCTCGGTTTGGCGTCTTTCTTGGTTAGGAGGTACCTAATGGCAGCGTGGTCAGTGTATATGATTATTTTGGCTCCTACCAGGTAAGAACGGAACTTGTCTAATGCGAATAAGACAGCTAATAATTCTTTTTCTGTCGTGGCATAATTCATTTGAGCTTCGTCTAGGGTTCTACTCGCATAGTATATGACATGTAGTTTCTTATCTTTTCTTTGCCCTAGAACGGCTCCTACAGCATAATCACTCGCGTCACACATTATTTCGAAAGGTTCATTCCAGTCGGGAGGTTGCATAATTGGCGCAGAGATTAATGCTCGTTTAAGCGTATGAAATGCTTCAGTGCATTTATCGGAAAAAATGAATTCGGCGTCTTTCATTAGTAGTTCAGTTAAGGGTTTTGTAATTTTAGAGAAATCCTTAATGAAACGTCGGTAAAAACCAGCGTGTCCCAGAAAACTTCTTATTTCTCTAACGGTCTTGGGAGGTTGAAGGTTTTCGATAATTTTGATTTTAGCTTTATCCACTTCGATCCCTCTATCGGATACGATGTGTCCAAGTTCAATTCCTTATCGAACCATGAAATGGCATTTTTCCCAATTAAGGACTAGGTTAACGCTTACGCATCGTTTAAGTACCAGTTCAAGATTCTCTAAACATGTTTCGAAACTTCCTCCACAGACAGAGAAGTCGTCCATAAAGACCTCCATTATTCCATCTAGGAAGTCGGCAAATATTGCCATCATGCATCTTTGGAAGGTCGCGGGTGCATTGCATAGTCCAAAAGGCATTCGTCTATAAGCGAATGTACCATAAGGACAGGTAAACGTGGTCTTCTCTTGGTCGTCAGGGTGGATAGGAATTTGGAAAAATCCGGAGTATCCATCCAGATAACAGAAATGCGAGTGTTTAGCTAGGCGTTCGAGCATTTGATCTATGAAACGTAAAGGGAAATGGTCTTTTCGGGTAGCTTTGTTTAGCTTCCTATAGTCAATGCACATTCTCCATCCAGTTTGGGTACGTTGTGCTACAGATTCGCCTTTAGCGTTAGTGATTACAATAACTCCTCCTTTCTTTGGTACGACGTGAACAGGGCTAACCCATTTACTATCGGATATAGGATATATTATTCCGGCTTCTAGCAGCTTTTGGATTTCCTTTTTAACCACATCGCTCATAATAGGATTTATCCGCCTTTGATGTTCCCTAGAGGTTTTACTATCGTCTTCGAGCATAATGCGGTGCTTACAGAGGGAAGGACTTACACCTTTCAAATCTGATATGTTATATCCTAAAGCCGTCGGGTATTTTCTTAGGACATTAAGTAATTTTTCAGTCTCGGTTCGTCCTAAGTTGGCGTTCACTATAACTGGTCGGTTTAGTTCTTCGTCTAGAAATTCTTATCTAAGATCGGTAGGAAGTGTTTTCAGCTCTATAGCAGATTTCTTAGGTCCAGGTATAGGATCGGGAGTTAAAGCTAAGCATTCACTCAGGTGGTCATCTTGATATTCCTCACGCCAGTTGTCATCTTCAAGAATTGGCGGCATAGGAATTCTTAGGATCTCGGTTTCCTTATTTGGTTCGGATTTTATTTCTTTGACACACTCGTCGATTATGTCAGCAGAACAGCATGTGTCAATTATAGAAGGTGCTTTTAGGAATTGGGAAAGGATAAATTCTATTTTCTCTTCTCCTACTTCGAAAGTAAGCTTTCCTCGCTTTACATCTATAATTGCACCAGCGGTTGCTAAGAACGGTCTTCCTAATATGATCGGGATGTTAGAATCTTCTTGGATATCCATTATGATGAAGTCAGTTGGGATGTAGAATTGACCTACACGAACAGGGATATTTTCTAACATTCCTACAGGGTATTTTACTGAACGGTCAGCTAGTTGAAGAGACATTCTCGTTGCTTTAAGCTCACCTAGATTTAGTTTCTTACAGGTTGAAAGAGGCATCAAACTAACACTAGCTCCTAAATCGCACAAGGCCTTCTCTATAATGGTTTTACCTATTACGCAGGGTATAGAGAAACAACCAGGGTCTTTCAGTTTTGGAGGCATGTTATTTTGGATGATAGCGCTACATTCAGCGGTAAGCATTACGGTTTCGTTATCCTCGAGATTCTTTTTGTTTGATAAGATTTCTTTTAGGAATTTAGCGTACGAAGGCATTTCAGTTATGGCTTCTGTGAATGGTATGGTTATGTTTAATTGTTCCAGAAGTTCTACAAATCTTTTAAATTGCGCTTCGGTTTTTGATTTAGCTAATCTCTGAGGATAAGGAATTGGTGGCTTATAGGGTGGTGGTGGAACATAAGGTTTCTCTTTTTCAGGTTCCACTTCGTTATTGTTCTCCTTAGTCTTAGAAGTTTGGTCATCAGTTGATGTCTTTTGGGTTTCCTTTGGCTCTTGTTGTGACATGGGTACGTTTTGAGTTCTAGGATCAATGGGTCCATCGTAATTCGTTCCACTTCGTAGTGTTATTGCGTTCGCATGTCCTTTAGGGTTAGGTTGTGGTTGAGCAGGAAACGTGCCAGCAGGGGCAGCAGTAGGTGCTTGTTGTTGGGCTACTTGTGAGATTTGAGTTTCTAGCATTTTGTTATGAGTAGCTAAAGCATCTACTTTGTTCGATAGTTGTTTTAGTTGCTCGCTGTTGTGGATGTTTTGGTTCAGGAAGTCTTTATTGGTTTGTTGTTGGGAAGCTATAAAGTTTTCCATCATGATTTCTAGATTCGACTTCCTAGGGGTATTTTGAGCAGCTACAGGCGCTTTTTGGTAGCTAGGTGGTACAGCAGGTGCTTGTCCAGGTGCGTACAACGCATTGTTGTTCTTATAAGAAAAGTTCGGGTGGTTTTTCCATCTAGGGTTGTACGTGTTAGAATAAGGGTTTCCTTGAGCATAGTTTACTTGATCAGATGGGACTCCAGTCAAGAGTTGACATTCGGCAACTACATGTCCAGTCAATCCACAAATCTCGCAGTTAGGTGTTACAGCAGCAGCGGTGGCTGAAGGAGTGATGGTTAAGTTCTCGATCTTTTGAGTTAAAGCGTCTACTTTAGCGTTAACACGGTCTATACCACTTACTTCGTACATTCCTCCTTTGGTTTGGGTTTTCTCTAGAGCGGCTCGTTCTCCACCCCATTGGTAGTGGTTTTGTGCCATGTTCTCTATGAGTTTGTATGCTTCATCATGGGGTTTGTCCATTAATGCTCCGCCAACAGCGGCATCTATAGTCATTTTAGTGTTATATAAGAGACCACCATAGAAAGTATGGATGATCAGCCATGGTTCGAGTCCATGATGAGGGCATATTCTAAGCATGTCCTTGTAACGTTCCCAAGCTTCGAAGAGTGATTCGTTATCTTTCTGGGTAAATCCGTTGATTTGACCTCTAAGCATAGCAGTTTTGCTAGGCGGAAAGTATCTTGCTAAGAATACTCTCTTCAATTCGTCCCATGTGGTTATGGAATTAGAAGGCAGGGATTGAAGCCACGCTCTAGCTCTATCTCTCAAGGAGAAAGGAAAGAGACGTAATCGAATAGCTTCGGGACTAACGTTGTTAGCTTTGACAGTGTCGGCGTATTGCACGAACACAGATAAATGAAGGTTAGGGTCGTCTACAGGGCTTCCAGAGAATTGATTCTGTTGAACAGCTTGGACCAGCGAAGGTTTCAGTTCGAAATTGTTTGCCTCAATCGCAGGTGGTGCGATACTTGAGTGCGGTTCAGCGCGCGAAGGAGCGGCATAGTCTCTCAGAGGACGAATAGCAGCCATCTCTAACTTCGGGATAATTTGATTAATTTGATCAGTAAAAGTCAATTCCTGATTAATAGGAATTGGTGCTACTTCGAGAAGATTGCGAGCTCGACGTTTGACGTTAATGAAACGTTCGATCTCGTTAATTCGTTGTATTAAGTCTCCTCCTTGTGAACGAGTATTTGGCATACAATCGTTCAGGAAGAAAGGGAAGAATTGTCCTAGTCTCTACGGTGTTACAGTGAGTTACGATATCGACTTAAATAGTCCCCGGCAACGGCGCCAAAAACTTGATCGCGACTTTACGTGTCTATAAATCTGATGACTGCAAGTGCACAGTCGTGTCGTGTAGTTTTAAAAGATATCGAATCCACAGGGACTATGAATCGATCTACCGTTATCTAAGGTTACTATGTAAAGCTAGGGCTACTAAAATTTTGATTGTTCCTAAGGGATAGTGATAGTGAGAAATAAAGAATATAATAAAAGACAGGTATCAGTATGTATTTCGTTTAACTTAAGGTAATCCGAAGGTCCATTGGCTTTTGCATAATTTAATTAAAAATCTTTACTAATTCAATTGATTAAAAATCCTCGTCTCAAACTTTCGCTCTGTTGATTTAGATTACTGTCCTAATCCTAATGTACGCTTTCGCCATCCCATTAGATTTTAGAAGAGCTTTATGGAAACAACGTAATTAATAAAACGCCTATTTTATGAAGTTGTTATCTATTTAAATCTCCTAATCTCAAACTTTCGCTCTATTGACTCGGAACAAGCTAATATCCCTAACGTACGCTTTCGCCATCCCGCTCGGGTGTAAAAACAATTTTTGAAAATAAATAAGTCCCAATTAGTTTTAATACGCTTTCGCCATCCTTAAAACTAATGTCCTATGTCTACTATCTAGTTAAAGGTCTCAAACTTTCGCTCTATTGATTTTAACCTTTGACCGTCTTAAGACCTCAAACTTTCGCTCTATTGGTTTTAAGACTTACTAATTAAATTAGACATATAAACCAAAAATAAGTGATATTTAATAAAACATAATTAAGCCAATTTATTTCGGATCCCTCGGTTAACTTACTCTACATACCGACACCTTAGTAATTTAGCCAGACATATTAATATGGTTAAGCATGCATAAATAGATTCGGTTTATAATAATAGGCATGTTAATAGGCATACAATATATCATGCAAATAAACATATAAATAAGGCGGTAAATATTAAACCTGAATTAAATAAATGGCAAGTAAATCTTCAAGTATCGAACCTCCACCACAGGTTGGCTGGATCGTTCTTCGGAATTTAAACGGACAGAAAATAAAACAAGGAAATAAAAACGATAAATCTAACGTAAGGCTAGATTTATAAAAAGTTCACAACAATTTCCGGTGTAGAAATCGTTGTGAGAAAATAAGTGTTTGAATGAAAGCAAAATGAAAATTATGATTCGCGGAACAATTTCGGCAGCACTTCGTTAGCAGGAAATCGGACACTTTGGACTGAAGTGACTGCTCTTATTTATAGGGGATGCTTTGCAGTGACGTTGCGTGAAAAGAGGAAACTCTTCAGACTGGCTTGGAGACGTGCGTCTCCGATTCTTCAGGAAGACTGGGCGCGTGACTTGAGACGTGCGTCTCAAGTGGAGAAACTTTAGGGAAATGGAGACGTGCGTCTCCCTTTTGCTGATGTGGCATAGAGACGTTGGAGACGTGCGTCTCCGCTTACTTGTGTGGATTGGGCTGCTTTCCTTCGTGGGCTGGATTGCTTCATTGGGTCTTTGGGTCTCTTTCAGCACACTTGGGCCTTATTTGCACTCCCTTTTTACTTCCGCACCTATTTTTCGTCTTTTAGGCATAGATAAGGGTCGTTTTAGCTCCATTTCTTCTCTTTTTCACAATCAGTCATAATAAGAGTGTAAAACCTGAAACAAAGCAACAACTCGCGTAATATCATAATAAATCAATATAATAAACGGAAAATGCTATAAATATCTATGAATTTCAAGCTAAATATACGATATAAAATCGTGTTATCAGAGCCTTGAGTTCCAGAAGTTCAGTTAAGCTGAAAACTAACTCTTCTCTAGATAGTTCAGAAAATACCTCTTTAGAATCTGATTCTGATGTAGATTCTGATCCATCATCCACTGTGGCCATTAGTGCATGATTTGCTTGCTCTCCTTCAGAGTCTGATTCTAATTCTGATTCACAATCATCCCATGTTGCCATAAGACCTTTCTTCTTATGAAACTTCTTCTTGGGATTCTCCTTCTGAAGTTTTGGACATTTATTCTTGAAGTGTCCAGGCTCATTGCACTCATAGCAGATGACCTTCTTCTTGTCAGATCTTCTGCCTCCAGAAGATTCTCCTTTTTTCAGGCTTCTTTGAACTTCTGAAGCTTTTGAACTTCCTTTGCTTGCTCTTCCAGAGATGGTTTACCCTTCTAGAGATCATGGATAGTTCATCTTCTTCTTCTGATTCTGATTCTTCAGAATCTACTTCTTCAGCCTGAAAAGCGTTAGTGCATTTTTTATAATTAGATTTTAATGCAATAGACTTACCTTTCTTCTGAGGCTCATTTGCATCCAGCTCTATCTCATGGCTTCTCAAGGCACTGATTAGCTCTTCCAAAGAGACTTCATTCAGATTCTTTACTATCTTGAATGCAGTCACCATTGGACCTCATCTTCTGGGCAAGCTTCTGATGATCTTCTTTACATGATCAGCCTTGGTGTAGCCTTTGTCCAGAACTCTTAATCCAGCAGTTAGCGTTTGAAATCTTGAAAACATCTTCTCAATATTTTCATCGTCCTCCATCTTGAAGGCTTCATATTTCTGGATTAGAGCAAGAGCTTTGGTCTCCTTGACTTGAGCATTTCCTTCATGGGTCATTTTCAATGACTCATATATATCATAGGCAGTTTCCCTGTTAGATATCTTCTCATACTCAGCATGAGAGATAGCATTCAGCAAAACAGTCCTACATTTATGATGTCTTTTAAAAGCTTCTTTTGATCATCATTCATTGCTTGTCTTTTAAGCCTTACGCCAGTAGCTTTCACTGGATGTTTGTAACCATCCATCAGAAGATCCCATAAGTCACCATCTAGACCAAGGAAGTAACTTTCAAGTTTATCTTTCCAGTATTCAAGGTTTTCACCATCAAATACTGGCGGTCTAGTATAACCATTGTTACCATTTCCATTGTATTGCTCAGCTGAGCCAGATGTAGATGTAGGTGGTGGAGTCTTAACCATCTTGACTTAGTGTTTTTCTCTTCCTGAATCTTTTCTAAACACGGTAAAGTGCTTGCACCTTAGTACCAGGCTCTGATACCAATTGAAGGATAGAAAAACACTTAGAAAGGGGGGGGTTTGAATAAGTGTAGCTTTAAAACTTGTAAGATAAAAACAATTTGCACAATGATTTTTATCCTGGTTCGTTGTTAACTAAACTACTCCAGTCCACCCCCTTGGAGTGATTTACCTCACCTGAGGATTTAATCCACTAATCACACGAGGTTACAATGGTTTTCCACTTAGACAACTTCTAAGTCTTCTAGAGTATACTGATCACAACCTGATCACTCTAGGAACAATCTGCTTAGATACCCTCTAAGACTTTCTAGAATATTTTGATCAACAACCTGATCGCTCTAGTTTTTACAACTTAATGTAAACAAATTCTAAGAGTTACAGTGCTTCTAATAAAGCTGTTATCACAACTGTGATTTTCTCTTAAGTTTAAGCTTAATCTCACTAATATATTACAACAACAATGTAGTGAGGTTGAAGATGAAGTTTGAGAGCTTTTGAATTTGACAGAGTATCAGTGTTTTTGTATAAAGTCTTGTATTCAGAATTTGTAACTTTGCTTCTCATCAGAACTTCATATTTATATCCATTTGAGAAGATGACCGTTAGGAGCATTTAATGCTTTGCGTATTCCGTACAGCATTTTGTAGCAACCTGCCTAAAAATTATAACTTAGAGAGTCGCCACCTATTCTACCAAGGCGAATAGGAAACCTTTAATGGTTACGAGATTTAGGGTAAGATATTATATTCGGGTTAAGGGAAGGTGTTAGGCACCCTCAACCCTTTCCTAAAGGCTAACATTTCAAAGATAAAGGTTTGTGGCAAGGTTTATAGCTAAGGAATTGAATAGGGGAAAAATTGAGATTTTAGGGAGGGGGACTCGCCTTGTTGCCAAGTGCCTACGTATCTCCTTAGGGAGAATCAGAGTCAACATAGTTCGGGCACAGGATTGTACGCCTTAGAATTAGTATGAGGTTGTTCGAAGGCTTTTTGAATGGCCTATCGTAGTTTGAATTTGATTTGAAAGGCATTTTGAATTTCCTGATTAAAAAGGATGAAAATCCGTAGTATCGTGGTTTAGTGTGTTTTAGATGTTTCGGGCGTACAACCCTGATTTAATTTGTTACCATTAGTTACGATAATCAATAGGTTTGATTACCACGGCTAACGGATTGAATGGAGGATTGCTAACCACTATAATCGATAGATTCGATTATCACGAATAGCAAATGTGAATTTTAAATAATTTAATTATCGTTACTCCTCATAATCGATAGATTCGATTACAAATAATAACGAATTGATAAAAGTTGCTAATCATCGTAACCAATAGCTTTGGTTAAAACCATTTAGCAAAATAATATGTTATTTTAATTTATATTTAAGAATTAAGTAATTATTTGATTATTACCCACCGCGATCAATTGATTTAATCGAAGCGAATACTAAATTAAATTGTTTGGCTAAATACCTAAGTCGGTCGAAAAATCCTAAATCCTAATACTTTGGCCACTGGCCAATGGGATCGGGCAAACCCAATATTTATAACCTTTCTAGGCTTTTTGTGATTTCTTATAATTAAAAATAATTAAATAAATTAACTCGAAAAAATCGAGGAAAATAATCGAGAGAATAGTCCTAATAGTAATTATATTATTGAAATTAAATTATGTATATGATAAAAATAACTAAAATCAATTATAATTGTATAAATAATATAAAACAAATAAAATATAAAATAATAAAGGAACCTGGGCATTACTCCTGTGCTGCAGGTCCATGAGGATTCACAGTGCTCCTTCAATCTTGAGGCGTCAGATCTGGAAGGGAGGAGATCGTGTGGCTAACAGATGGAGGTGTAGCGTGACCCAGCGAGGAAGTATAACATTGAATCTATGAACTTCTGTTTCTTATAAAAAATTTGTTAGGATTGGGGATCGAACCCCCTCCCTTATAGTCACATGCGTCTCCCTTTGGCCATCTATGCTAACATCATCATCTGTTAGTACTATGCATTGCAATATATAAAAGAGATAATAACCAGACCTTGAAACCAGCAGTCAAACGTGGGTCCCAACATGCATGCTGTAGCCAATGATATGGAGAGAGAGGAACTTGTTTGTTGACTCTCCAATAAGAGGCTTGCGCACGCCTGCATGATTCAAACCGGCGAATGATTGGCTGCCAGCGATGCAGGCCATCGGTCAAAGCAAAATCACCGCCGCCGGAACAGTAGACTCGGCCTTCTTCTCCGTTTTGACAAAAGCTCAACACCTGCGAATAGTCACTATAAATACGGAAAGAGTACGCTACCCTGCTAAATCGAGGTCTGCGAACACGATGGCGGTGTCGTTTTTGGCTGAAAATTCCTGAAAACGCAGATACGAAGAAGAAGAAAATTTTGCCCTAACAATGGCAGAATGAGGAATCCACGTTAAAACTCGCGTGTTATCATCCCAACCTGTTCTAATGGACCTCCTGAATGCAAACATATACCTCAAACATGTTAACGACGCATGGATTAATGTACTCGAGTTCTTGAAATTCTTACCAAACGGTGCCTTTGCAAGCGATGATTCTGGGCACCTCCAAGCACGAGCATTGACTGGAATCAACTCCTGGGACCTTCAGGAGGATGATTGAATGGCCAGGGTCGATTGAAACAAGCTGTATGTGTGAATCCGAATTCCCTAGTTTCTTCCCTTTTTTTTCAAAAAACCCTTATTCTTGGACCTCTCCGCCCCCTCTCTATGGCTGCAGCATGTTTATTATATATGGAGAATCATTTAGGGTTACCAAATGGGCTTGGACATTGGTCATGAGCAAGTTTGATTATTGATTGAAAATATATATGAAACTTCCTATTTTTTTGCCTCAAATCTCCTACCAATCAAATATTTTCGAAATTGCCAGCCTTTAATGAGTATCTTGGACCCCAAGAATTCTAAATAACAACCTTGCACTTAGTGATTCAATTTTCCATTTTATTTTTTATTAAAATTGAATTAAATTGGATTAATTCAAGAATAATTAAAATAAATAAAGGAAAGGCATGCCATTTGGGCTTTAGAGACTCTTGGCTGCTTTAGAAATGGGTTTGAATCAAAGAAATAAAGCCCATTAGCAAAAAAACTATAATTTCCATCATTTAGGTTTTCCAGCATTTTCTCAAATTTCTCCAACTTGTGCAAGTCATAACTCATTTATTATTTATCATATGAGGATGTTATAAGACTTCTTAGAAAGCTTAAAGAGTCCTCTAAATGACCTTTTTGGTTTCATCTCCATTGAAGCTTCCATACTCAAGTTACGAGCTTTGACCTAAAAGGTGTCTCTTATTGACTTTTTAGAGGACCTATAATGTTTTCATCCATATCTCCCAAATGGTGCATTTCTTGGTATCGGGCCCAACATCAAAGTTGTAGAGGATGAAATTTCCTTGTGAATAGGCTTTGGTTGGGGAATTTTTGATGCTCCGTGTGGAAGTTATGACCAGTCAAAGTTGTGTTGACTTTCTCCTATAAAAAACTCTAATTTGAACTTTTGCATTTGTTCATCTCTGAGTTTTTATTAATGGATCATGATCAACCTTTGATCAAATGATGGATATTACCTCACATACCTGATGTTGACCGAAAATCTTGAAGTTTGACTGTATTTTGACTATAGTTGACTTTTAGGTCAACATAGTCGATTATTGGTCATCTGAGTCATTGAGTGGGAAATCCTTGGGATTAAAGCTTAATAATTGTCATGGAGATACATTGAGACGTATGAGACATCTTGAGATCCATATGAGGCCTTAGAAATTCAAAATCCTTTGATAAAGTGCAAAACCCTAGCTTTGAGAGACCCTCGATTAGGAGAGTGTTGTTTTGAACAGTCCCTTGAACTTTGAGCCATTGAAGATGCATAGAGGAACCCTAGATTGAATATAGGAGGGCAAATTTTGGGGTATGACAGCTGCCCCTGTTCAATCTTCTTAAACCTGAAGAGTCAGATAGGCACGTCTGCCTATCGGGATCTAAAGGTAGAAGATGATTGGACACTGAGAATGCCCCGAAATTTGCATTTGTTGGGAAGAAGTTGTGTGGGAGATGGGCTTTAAAGATGCCATCCAAGGTAAATACCCTTCTCCTTGTGAAGCATGTACTTTCTGGAAGGAACCAGATGCTTTAATTCTAGCATAGCCTAAAGAGGCAACCTGAATTTTATGCAATGGTATGATGCATGCGATGTATGATGCAGCGAGCCTCTCGAAATAAATGAGGGCGATGTATGGATATGCATTATGTATGAATGAGGTATGTAAGTTGAATGATGCATGATTGTTAGTTATGTCAATTGAAGTATGTTAGTAATTCTGAAAAGAAAGATAAAACCTTTGCGTGTTATTGATGATGTTTTGGAGAATATCACTGCCGAGGGACTCACGTGATAAACCCAATTGAGGAAACCTTTGAAAATTTTGTCGTAGAACCCTTTGCAAAATCCCTTTGCTCGAGTGTGAGAGAAAAGAATCGTCCTGCTAAAGCCTGAGTCTTACATAGCGAGGAATTGTAAGAGGGATTACTTGTTATGATTCTAACAAGCTTACCTGCACCATTAGGATCGTTTGCCATGCTTATAGCAACTTCACCTGCACCATTTGGATCATTTGCCCTGGTTCGGACAAGTTACCTGCACCAATAAGAATTATTTGCTATAGCTCTAGCAAACTTACCTGCGTGAAAGAATTCACTTTTTTGGAGACTCACGACTCAAGGGTCGGAGAAAATAGCATGTTTAAATGTTCACGACTCGAGGGTCGAAAGGGAACCA
The DNA here is from genome assembly GCF_029867415.1 of Vicia villosa. Lineage (NCBI taxonomy): Eukaryota > Viridiplantae > Streptophyta > Magnoliopsida > Fabales > Fabaceae > Vicia > Vicia villosa. The sequence goes on along the minus strand of NC_081181.1, from coordinate 66,204,460 downwards.
TATGTTTAGAAATTCACGACTCGAGGGTCGGACCTTCACGACTCGAGGGTCGGAAAACACCTCAATCACAACACGAGGGTTGGAAACTCACGACTCGAGGGTCGGAAAACACACCTATTGCAACACGAGGGTTGGAAACTCACGACTCGAGGGTCGGAAAACACACCTATCACAACACGAGGGTTGGGAACTAGGCTTTTGTAGTATGTGAATGCGCTAAATTCTATGTATATGCTAATGTGTATGTACATGTTTTACGAGTGAAATGAATAGCAAGGTTGCTGTCATCGGTAAGGTTATCGGGATACGTCAATCAGGCGATTGGAAAATAAACACTCAGTAGGGTTACTGGCATCGGTAAGGTTACCGGAAAGCATCAATCAGGTGATTGGAAAGATATCTAAGTAAGGTTACTGGCATCGGTAAGGTTACCGGAAAACATCAATTGGGTGATTGGAAAGAATATCTCAGTAAGGTTACTGGCATCGGTAAGGTTACCGGAAGCATCAATCAGGTGATTGGAAATAAACAAACAGTAAGGTTACTGTCATCGGTAAGGTTACCGGAAGCATCAATCAGGGGATTGGGAAGCATATCTCAGTAAGGTTACTGCCATCGGTAAGGTTACCGGAAGCAGGTGGATAGTATAGCTTAGCACCAGAGTTTTTTTTGATGTTTTGATGTATGGGACAATGCTTATGCATATGTTGATTGATGTAATGAGTGGAACAAAATAATGTCTTCTATAAGAATACTTGAAAAGGTTTTTTTTAGCAAGGATATGATGAATGTCTTTAGAAAAGACTCCCTGAAAAGGCCGCAAGATGTCTTTAAGAAGGTCTACCTAAAAAGGTTCTTAGCAAGGATAGAAATTTTGTCTTGAAGAAGACTACCTGAAAGTTTCTTAGAACAGATAGAAATTTGTCTTGAAGAAGACCACCTGGAAAGCCTGAAAATGTTTTACAAAGACTACCTAAAGAGGTTCTTGGAGAGGAGAGTGAATGTCTTAGAAAAGACCACCCAGAAAGGTTCGTAGAATATCTTAAAGAAGACCACCTGAAGAGGTTCCTGAGAAGGATGACAAATTGTTTTAAAGAAGGCTACCTAAAAAGGTACTTAGACAAAGAATGTCCTGAAGAAGACTACCTAAAAAGGTTCTTGGAAATAACGATGATTGTCTTAGAGAAGACTACTTAGAAAAGTTCTTAGAATGTCTTGAAAAAGACTACCTGAAAAGGTTCCTGAAGAGGATGACAATTTGTCTTATAGAAGACTTCCTAAAAAGAATCCTAGAGAGGATCGTAAGATTTGTCTTAAAGAAGACTACCTAAAAAGGTATGGTGTAATGTATCAACCAGTGTATGTAATGCATGACCTATATGTATTTGCATGATGCTCCAATGATAGGTTGTTGATAACCAAAGCGTATATAGCTCGCTACAGTTGTAAGGTTGTTGGATGCTAGTGCAATTTCCCACTACCTGCTTTTGAACTTTGAAGATCGTAGTTAGGAGAAAGATTGATTCGAAGTTGTAAAGTGTGAAGACGCCTTTTCCTTTTATTGTGCGTCTTATGGATTTGATATCCATTGCCCCAGTATTTTTGTGGAAAAAGATGCTTATGAGGGAAGTGCCCCAGGAAATAGCCTTGTCATGTGCTTCGACGTTTAGATTGAAGGGTGTGCCCCTGACTTGCCAGATATGGAGGGTTATCCATGGTTTTCTATCCATTTTGAATTTATCCCATGCTTGACATGCCCCCGATTGAGATTGCTTCGAGATGTGACCCAAGTCAATTGAACCTTAGGAAGAATGCCCCTAGTTAATAGGATGTTTGATTGTATGCCCCTGTTTAGGAAAACCCTCTGGTCGTGGTTTCCCCATTCAAGAGTCTTTATCAGAAATGATCGCATTTGTGCTAAGTGCATATTCGTAGATGGCGTTATACCCTTTGAGAAGTAACTCTAATGTGATGCAAATGCAAGTTTTGAAATCGAAGGAGTGGATGATTAGAAATGAATGCTTGAAGAAGCGTAGTGATTAGAAATAGTTTTAACAAACTTTAGGAGTCAGTATAACAAAAATCCTGCTTAATATGCTTTCGTCGTTGACCTTGCCTCAATTAGGACTTTTAAATGTTGTAACTTGGCTTGGTTCAAGGTTTAGGAAACAACGGATATAAGGCTCAAAATTTATTGAACCCACCCATTTCTCCTTGATGTTCTCCAAGTCCTAAGCATTCGCTTAATCCAATGAACGGGCTTTGTTTGTAAGAGAATTGTTTTAGTTCTGATGTTGAGCAGCAGCCTTAGTAGGGATCAAGAATTAATGAAAAAGTGGTGAAGATCCAAGCATTGATGTGAATGTTGCGAAGATCCAAGCATTGATGTGAAGCTTTAGCAGCCATATGATTATCCTTTGTATTTCGCCTTCGTTTTTATCCCTTATTTTTGCATGAACCAATTCCTTTGAGTTTGGTCCATCGGGATGCCCTAATTTTTGCCTAAGTCGTTTTTGTTTTCTTTCATGAAATCTTCCATTTTGACTTAGCGGGCGTTTTCTCCTTCTTTTTTTTTTAATGCCCCTTTGGAAATATTGATCCTTGGGTATTGAATGTTGTGACTGCCATATTGGTTTTGATTTGTAAGCTTCGACTTTGACACTTCCTCGATCTTGAATGATGTATTGAGGAAGAACATTGTTGTGAATGTTATCTTCATTTGCTTCCTCAACCTTGGATGAACGCGAGGAAGAAGATATGCTTGAAACTTTGCTTGATCCCTATGCTTGGATTGACTGATTCTCTTGACACCCAAAATACGTCATTGAATTAATCGAAATCTACCCTGCCCCTGGTTGAAATCAAGGTTTTTTTTTTAAAAGTAGAAACAAACTCCAACTCCTGGCTCGAGGGGTTGACGAGGGATTAACATCCTTATACCTCCACTATTTAGAGATTTGACACAATGCCTGTACATCGTCGGTTCGGTCTTACCTTGAAAGCATATATTTAGCTGGACTTAGTTATTTGTATTCGTCATTCTCCCTCAAGTTTCTTAATGATTTGAAAGATAATTTGAAATGGAAAGTCGTAGTAATGCAAGAGCGGAGTGAGAGAATTGATTTCAAAACATGCATGATTATTTTATTGAATTACTATTTGAAAGGTACAACGTTTTACATCAATTAGCATTTTGTGATCGTAGGAAATACAACTTGAAAGATAAACCTATTAATCCTAAGGACAATCTCCTTTGTGAATCCGTCGACTTTGTTTTACTCCTTAGTTCATTCACTTGTAGAAGTGGAGGGTAATCTTGAATTCTCCTTGGACATGTCGAATCTGTCAGGAATAAATTTGTTAGCGGTGGGTTTTCGTCGTATCGGAACTTCATGAGTTGCCTTTGACTGAACCACTTTTGCTTTTTCTCGGGATAGTATCACACCATTTGCAACCTTCAGCGTTTGTAAATTGATAAAGAAAATCTATGACCCTTTTTCCCCCCTTGGCGTGGGGTTAACACATGTCGGTTTCCCTCCATCGTAGTTATGCATCTTTGTTCAGGATGTTGCCCCAGTTGGACTAATCTTTGCCCCAGGTTATCGTAGAGCGTCCTTGTAAATTTGATGTGTTCTAAGATGAACCCCTTTATGGCTAGATACCCCTTGAGTGTATCTATGAGGGAACTCTTTTGTTGAAGTAATCCTTTCTCGACAATAGTCTTTGTTGTATTTATAATCTTGTTTCGACAAAGGCATGAATACGTGGTTGGCATGGTGGAAGACATCCTTTTTTTGTAGTAAGGCCGAGATCTTTCTCAATAATTTATCCTTCTTTCTCCATAGGTGACGATCCTCTTATTTCTTTGGGAGCTTCGGGAAACCGGCTAGCACGGTAAGTATGGATGCGGGCGAAGGTAGAAATGCAAATGTGAATGTAAATGCATGAATGCATGAAAATGCGAATGCACGCGTATGCAAAAGGACTCCTTTATTTTTTGTATATTATGAACCCTTATATGTAATGCAATGCGGAGGTGCGACAAATATAATCCTAAGGATAACCTATGCGGATTTAGGGGTGACATTAGACCCTAATGAAATTATTGTAAGTTAGATATTATGACACGCCATTGGGAACAGATTAGGAAGTACGCGGAAAGTAGCAGCTGATGACCGTTCTGGACAATCACCAAGTTTCATGACCTTTGAGAGGTCGTTCGACGTGTACTTACGAAGATGTCCCTCGTGGGAAGGTTCTCCCTGCGGAACACAACCTATCTAGGGACGATATAAGACGAAGGGAAATTCCTACAAGACAGGGATGAAAGATGTATAGATGGAAATCCAAACCCCATAAGTTAGAGGGTGCGCGGAAACAGGCATGGAGTGACCGTTCAGGACAGTCACTAGATCTCATAGCCATCGAGAGGCCAATCGAACGCATGCTAATGAAGTTGTCCTTCAGGGAAGGACACGTGGTTGTAGATACAAGGATATAAAAATAAAATCCTTACAGGCTAGGGCATGCATGGACGGTGATGTCGTTCGTGGGGAAAACGTGGTCTTAGAAATTAGAGTCCCTACAGGCTAGGGACCACATAGGAACACCTGCAAAATTGCAACGCATAGATATTCGAAGTATATAAATTGCAAACAAATAATAAGCACATAAGCACAAAAGTCCTAGGTTCATAGGTCCGACGTAGCGGCTCTTGGGAGCCAACCTTTTTATAGGGGGGTTCTAGAAGGTCTCATGGGGTCGTTCGTAGCCTCCGAGACTTTTTGTCTCTTCGGATTTTAGAACAACTTATTTTATCCATGAGGTTCGAATTTTTGGGGTAGGTTCTCGGAGAGATCAGCCAAGTATCCAGTCCTGCCCTCATCAAAGTCAAGCCTCGTTTTGGACATTTCCGAATACTCAACCCACTCCGAGTGGAGTTATCAATGAGACTCGTAGACGATTCATGTCCCCTTTTGATCTCAAAGTTAACTCCCACACTTAGGGTTTAACACAACATAAAAACAACAATGCATATAATAATATAGGTAAACATTTTAAGGCAGATAGATAAACATTTAAGCAAAACAAAAACAAATAAATAAATAAATAAATAAATAATTTAATATTTATTAAAAGATGAACCTCCCCCAAACCCTAAAAATGGCAAGTTTGCCAAACCCTAAAAAAACTTGCCAATCCTAAACCCTGCCAAAACCTATAGGAGCATAGTATTCACCATTATAGTTGTCCCCAGCAGAGTCGCCACCTGTAGCAACCTGCCTAAAAATTATAACTTAGAGAGTCGCCACCTATTCTACCAAGGCGAATAGGAAACCTTTAATGGTTACGAGATTTAGGGTAAGATACTATATTCGGGTTAAGGGAAGGTGTTAGGCACCCTCAACCCTTTCCTAAAGGCTAACATTTCAAAGATAAAGGTTTGTGGCAAGGTTTATAGCTAAGGAATTGAATAGGGGAAAAATTGAGATTTTAGGGAGGGGGACTCGCCTTGTTGCCAAGTGCCTACGTATCTCCTTAGGGAGAATCAGAGTCAACGTAGTTCGGCCACAGGATTGTACGCCTTAGAATTAGTATGAGGTTGTTCGAAGGCTTTTTGAATGGCCTATCGTAGTTTGAATTTGATTTGAAAGGCATTTTGAATTTCCTGATTGAAAAGGATAAAAACCTGTAGTATCGTGGTTTAGTGTGTTTTAGATGTTTCGGGCGTACAACCCTGATTTAATTTGTTACCATTAGTTACGATAATCAATAGGTTTGATTACCACGGCTAACGGATTGAATGGAGGATTGCTAACCACTATAATCGATAGATTCGATTATCACGAATAGCAAATGTGTATTTTAAATAATTTAATTATCGTTACTCCTCATAATCGATAGATTCGATTACAAATAATAACGAATTGATAAAAGTTGCTAATCATCGTAACCAATAGCTTTGGTTAAAACCATTTAGCAAAATAATATGTTATTTTAATTTATATTTAAGAATTAAGTAATTATTTGATTATTACCCACCGCGATCAATTGATTTAATCAAAGCGAATACTAAATTAAATTGTTTGGCTAAATACCTAAGTCGGTCGAAAAATCCTAAATCCTAATACTTTGGCCACTGGCCAACGGGATCGGGCAAACCCTAATTTTATAACCTTTCTAGGCTTTTTGTGATTTCTTATAATTAAAAATAATTAAATAAATTAACTCGAAAAACTCGAGGAAAATAATCGAGAGAATAGTCCTAATAGTAATTATATTATTGAAATTAAATTATGTATATGATAAAAATAACTAAAATCAATTATAATTGTCTAAATAATATAAAACAAATAAAATATAAAATAATAAAGGAACCTGGGCATTACTCCTGTGCTGCAGGTCCATGAGGATTCACAGTGCTCCTTCAATCTTGAGGCGTCAGATCTGGAAGGGAGGAGATCGTGTGGCTAACAGATGGAGGTGTAGCGTGACCCAGCGAGGAGGTATAACATTGAATCTATGAACTTCTGTTTCTTATAAAAAATTTGTTAGGATTGGGGATCGAACCCCCTCCCTTATAGTCACATGCGTCTCCCTTTGGCCATCTATGCTAACATCATCATCTGCTAGTACTATGCATTGCAATATATAAAAGAGATAATAACCAGACCTTGAAACCAGCAGCAAACATGGGTCCCAACATGCATGCTTAGCCAATGATATGGAGAGAGAGGAACTAGTTTGTTGACTCTCCAATAAGAGGCTTGCGTGCGCCTGCATGATTCAAACCGGCGAATGATTGGCTGCCAGCGATGCAGGCCACCGGTCAAAGCAAAATCACCGCCACCGGAACAGTAGACTCGGCCTTCTTCTCCGTTTTGACAAATGCTCAACACCTGCGAATAGTCACTATAAATACGGAAAGAGGACGCTACCCCCCTAAATCGAGGTCTGCGAACACGATGGCGGTGTCGTTTTTGGCTGAAAATTCCTGAAAAGGCAGATACGAAGAAGAAGAAAATTTTGCCCTAACAATGGCAAAATGATGAATCCACGTCAAAACTCGCGTGTTATCATCCCAACCTGTTCAAATGGACCTCCTGAATGCAAACATATACCTCAAACATGTTAACGACGCATGGATTAATGTACTCGAGTTCTTGAAATTCTTACCAAACGGTGCCTTTGCAAGCGATGATTCTAGGCACATCCAAGCACGAGCAATGACTGGAATCAACTCCTGGGACCTTCAGGAGGATGATTGAATGGTCAGGGTCGATTGAAACAAGCTGTATGTGTGAATTCGAATTCCCTAGTTTCTTCCCTTTTTTTTCAAAAAACCCTTATTCTTGGACCTCTCCGCCCCCTCTCTATGGCTGCAGCATGTTTATTATATATGGAGAATAATTTAGGGTTACCAAATGGGCTTGGACATTGGTCATGAGCAAGTTTGATTATTGATTGAAAATATATATGAAACTTCCTATTTTTTTGCCTCAAATCTCCTACCAATCAAATATTTTCGAAATTGCCTGCCTTTAATGAGTATCTTGGACCCCAAGAATTCTAAATAACAACCTTGCACTTAGTGATTCAATTTTCCATTTTATTTTTTATTAAAATTGAATTAAATTGGATTAATTCAAGAATAATTAAAATAAATAAAGGAAAGGCATGCCATTTGTGCTTTAGAGACTCTTGGCTGCTTTAGAAATGGGTTTGAATCAAAGAAATAAAGCCCATTAGCAAAAAAACTATAATTTCCATCATTTAGGTTTTCCAGCATTTTCTCAAATTTCTCCAACTTGTGCAAGTCATAACTCATTTATTATTTATCATATGAGGATGTTATAAGACTTCCTAGAAAGCTTAAAGAGTCCTCTAAATGACCTTTTTGGTTTCATCTCCATTGAAGCTTCCATACTCAAGTTACGAGCTTTGACCTAAAAGGTGTCGCTTGTTGACTTTTTGGAGGACCTATAATTTTTTCATCCATATCTCCCAAATGGTGCATTTCTTGGTTTCGGGCCCAACATCAAAGTTGTAGAGGATGAAATTTCCTTGAGAATAGGCTTTGGTTGGGGAATTTTTGATGCTCCGTGTGGAAGTTATGACCAGTCAAAGTTGTGTTGACTTTCTCCTATAAAAAACCCTAAATTGAACTTTTGCATTTGTTCATCTCTGAGTTTTTATTAATGGATCATGATCAACCTTTGATCAAATGATGGATATTACCTCACATACCTGATGTTGACCGAAAATCTTGAAGTTTGACTGTATTTTGACTATAGTTGACTTTTAGGTCAACATAGTCGATTATTGGTCATCTGAGTCATTGAGTAGGAAATCCTTGGGATTAAAGCTTAATAATTGTCATGGAGATACATTGAGACGTATGAGACATCTTGAGATCCATTTGAGGCCTTAGAAATTAAAAATCCTTTGATAAAGTGCAAAACCCTAGCTTTGAGAGACCCTTGATTAGGAGAGTGTTGTTTTGAACAGTCCCTTGAACTTTGAGCCATTGAAGATGCATAGAGGAACCTTAGATTGAATATAGGAGGGAAAATTTTGGGGTATGACACATTGCATTTAATGTTTCACTCTTTTGTCAACTACCTCGAGCCTTGCTTTCGCTGTGTCTACTGACGTTGCCTTTAATAGCTTTCAACGTTCCTTTTGTCAGTCAGCGTAGCCTGCCAGCTAGTACTTGCTTCTGATCTGATGTTTGTGTGAACAATGTAACACCCCTTTTATACCCCAAAATAAATAAGCATATAATCAGAGAATAAGCATGCATATAATTCAAAAGGGCGTCACATCGACGTTTTCAAAAACTAAAAGCTTTTAAAAACCGACAGCATTTATCCACAATATACAATACACCTGGTCATTCCAAATAACACCTAAACATTTAATTACAATTCATACAGAATATGCATTCACAGCGGAAAGTACTAAAAATACTTATGTATTTCATACAATGATTCATGTCCCATACCATGATCATATCTCAATAAGTATCTCAACATAAAATAAATCATAATCATAATATTTGGCTTAAAAGCCTCCCGAACAACAAGTAAACAATAAACAGATCCACGAGTCATAACATAATACATAAATAAATAAAACATGAGTTCAACACGCCTAATCTACCCAGTGTTTCATGACTAGAGCATCGACTCACTACCTAATCTCCAACAAACACAGAAGAAAATCCAGCTAAATCTCGCAAGAGCTACTAAACGCCAGAACCTGCATGTCGCCAAACGAGGGCAACATTAAAACAGAAGGGTGAGAATACGAATCATTATGAAGAAAGTATAATAAGATACAATGGTTAAGATCCACACTTCAAGTAATTAATCATACTATGTATAACCATGTAGATAATAGTAATCAACCCATATTTCACATGTTATCGAGTACACAACAAGCTTGAATAGTATAATATTTCAATTCTACTATTATATTCTCAATTAAGTACACAATCATAGTTATCACATATTCACACATTTTATCAAATATATATTCAAACTTCACTCGTTTCAATTATCAAACTCATACACATATCACAACTACATCAACTTCACATACTCAATTATCGCATAATTTTAATGTGACTCAATGTAAGATATGTGACGCTATGCATGTGGTACCGAATTGTGAACCCAAAGTTTCATCGCTTTCCGATTCAATATCTAGAATCCAAGCCACGCTTCCGATCCGGACAAGACCAAAGCCCACCCAAAATGTAAACATATAGTCTACCGCTTTCGATTCACTCTAGAATCTAAGCCTCGCTTTTGTTTCAAAGCAAACCACCTTTGTTTCAAGGCACACTATGATATGAATGTATGTACAATGTTAACAAACATATGTGTCGCTACCGCGAAAATTAACAGAGTCGCCACTAACATATTTATCCTGAAAAGGAAGGGAATGCCAGCAAACCACAAAACAAAACAACGGTCTCACGACCAGAGAAAAAGGGTAAGGGAGTCGGTTACGCGAGGGGAAGGTGTTAGCACCCCTCGCGCCCATCGTACTCGATGGTATCCACGCTTATGTCTAAACCTATGGGTGTGTAAGCAAACTGCGCTAATCTGGACTAAAATGAATGCAGAATGTAGGGAAAAGAAAGAATTGTGCTCGCACGGGCCCTAGCCCGCTGCCTACGTATCTGTTTTGCAGAATCAGAGCTACCGTAGCTCGGCTAACTAATTTCTGTTTGTTTTGTGTTTTTTAGGTGAACGAGTTACATTCACACTCCGCTGCTCGACCTTTGGAGACTTATGCTTGGGAATGGAGCGGAAATAACAAGTTCTTAAGAAAAGAAAATCAAAGAGTTTGGTTTGTGTTTTAAAGAATGCATGAGGAAGACCTAAGCTAAGGGGGAAAGCTTGCTACCTAATGTTATCATACAAAGGGTATCAGTCTAAACTAAACTAATCAACCTACGAGGGAAAAGGGAAGCAAACAATGAGCACACAAACGAGCATCCGCTCGTAAAGCAAACAAACCAACGGTACTGACCGAGTGGTAGAAAAGCGGTCCCGCCATAGCCAAGGGGAGCAGCTCAACCCAAGTCAACCAAGCATTAGACCTCGCGAAAATGATCGGGCCATAGACAAGAGGGCGGACCCCTCTCAGCAACCAAGCCGTCACGGATCGTAAAGGAAAATGGTGCGTGCGTACACCGAGCATCAACGTCGAGCGACACGAGCTATAAGAAAGGCGGGGGTCCGGCTGCATGAACCCTTTTCCTGACATAGTCGATAACAAGATCTTGTGCTGGTTCAGAAGCGAGCAACGCGTGGCGTGCGCATACCAAACAGACTCGATGAGACTAGGCGGGGGTTGATTACGAACCCTTGACCGCATGCCTTCCATGAGGACTTAACGGAGTGCCATATAGGACTTATTACACCGTGACTCCCTGCCGCAAAGCACAAATGTAAACACACCAACAAAAACAGAGCCTCTTTCGAGGGCTTGGCCAGATGCATGTCTAAGTCCTACTTCTCATGTTATAAGATGATGCGAGAAAGCGATAAAGTACAGAAAGAAGTAAAAGGGAATAGGGAACGATACCAAACGGATAGCAAATCCGCAGTGAGCTAGCAACGCAAGCAGAACTGAGAAACTTCACGTAATCTAACATCCAGCAAAGCCAGGGGTCCAGCATAAGCGTCAAAGCGATGCAGTGTGGAAATAAATCACAACCGCTATGTGGTGTGTATAAAACACAACCACACAAGCAACCTGCAGGAAATACAAACCAGACAATACAGGAATATACATCTCAATGAATGAGAGATCGGGTGAATCGCATCGGAAATAGGTTTGTGTCCCACAAATAAAGTGGAACACGATGCAAGTCAAGTCGCACCAGAAGCGAATTCGTGTCCCACAAATAAAGTGGAACACAAAGCAATCAAATCACAATCGAACCCTCTCAAAGTACCTCGCACATCTCAGCAAACAAATCAGTAATAACAAGGAGACACGCATCCGCCACAGAAAATAATAGAAATTAAATTCTAAGTAAATTCTAAAACAAAATCTAACAAAAGCAAATTGTTTTTTATGGCATTTTTATCAAAGAAATTTGAATAAAACTATGTAACAAAAGCATTTAAAATCTAACAAAGAAAATATTACATGTTTTTATTCATTTTTTATCAATGCAAGGAATCTATGCAAACATAATATTTTTTATAGCATTTTATCAAAGAATTAAAACTAAACAATATAGCAAAACATTTAAATTCTATCAAGAAAACATGTTTTTGATTATCTTTTTATCATCTAAAAAACTAACATCATTCCAATGATTTACTATGCTAAAAATAAAAGAAATCATTCTAATAAAAAAAACTATTTCTAATATGAACTCAGGGGGTGAAATGCTGGATTAGGGAGTGTAAAGAGATACAAGGCGCAGGGGCCCAAGACTGATGGTCCAATGAGTGTTTTTATTCAATTGTTCAGCCAAAAACGATGGCAATGGGCTCAGGAGAGGTGTGGCTAGCATTTCGTGTGGCAGGCCCATGGAGTATGATCCAACAACAGTTTATTTTCAGATTTTTTTATGTTTAACCATATGCTAATTACATCAGATTAATGCTAATTGAAGCAGATTTATGAATTAAACTAACAATTATTATCCATTAAACCAAATTAATATTGAACAAAAATTGAAAAGGGATTAGGTTTACGTTTCTTCTGAAGTCATCTTCATCTTCTAATGAACACGAACGCACCGGCGGCGCGGCGGACTTCTCATTCTCCGATCAAAATTCCGACCGTTCCCTCCGTCACGATCTCGTCTCCACCTCTTATCTCTCATCGATTCAAAGTCCTCACATATCCTCTTCGTTCGGACTCTCACAAAAACCGCGGCGCACACCTCCCTCAATTCTCATCCGATGTGATTTCTTGCATATTTCAATTCTCCTCTCTAGTTCCTGATGATTGGAGCGCGATGTTATTGTTGCCGTGTTGCGATGACGATGAGCGAAGCTATTGTTGATGTTGTTTGCAGAGAAAGCATAGAGGAGCGAGGTTTCGTTGTGGAGGTCGATGTGTTGTTATTTACGGTGATGAAGACAAAGGTTCAGTGTTGATGCGAGATATGCGCTGAAGATTGATGCGTGTTGTAGGCTTCTTGAAGGTTGAAGTTCAAGAGAGATTGATTGGCGATTTTCTGTGTTGATGATTAGAGATTCAGAGCGATGAAGGTTGTGGATCTTGTATGATGAATCGGAGAAAAGGCTGAATGAAGATTGGATTGAAAGAGATGAGGTGAAGAGAGTTTTCTTGAAAATGATTGATGAAGATGAATTGAAGCGTTGAAGAAGATGATTCAGAGAGAGCGAGGTAAAAGTTTGTTACGTTTCTGTTACGTTCTCTTTTTCTCGATTCTGAGTTTTTCTTCTTTAGAATTCTGTTACCAAAATTCTGCTATTGATTTCGTTTCTCTTAGCTTCAATGGAGAGGAAAAAGGAGACTGAAGGTTGGAGGTTTTCTCTCTTTTTCTCTGATTCTCTTATGAATTCTTCCCATGAATTCTCTTCGATTCTCCTGAGAATTTTTGTTGATATTTTTCTGATATGCTGCTATGTGATTTTCTGAATTTTTTATATTCTTTTCTTTTATGAAGTTTTGATGTGAAACGGTGTTTTTGGTATTGCTCGTTCAGTCGCTGGTTCAGCTTGCAATGTACAGGGAGCTTGGTGAATGCAGCATGGTCCCACCTTGTTCTTGTGGAGCTTATTTTCTTTTGCAGCAGATGTTGTGTATTTTTTTGCAATGGACATGTATTTTGGAAATTTTGTAATTCATTGGGCTTTATTGAATTGGAATGTAATAACATGATTTTTCTGTAATGAGTTTATGTATCTTTTTTGTAATTTTGTGGAGATTTGAATTTTGAATGAATAGATGTATAGAAACCATGCCTTACGACTTTGAATCGTGGGACTTGATAAGTGAACAAACTTTGAATGACTTTGTATTCCCATTTAAATCCTCAAATGAACCTAAATTCAATTTCTAACACCATTCACCTTGTATTGCAATCAACAAACAATTGAGAGAAATGATAATTCTTTGATCATAAACAATCCACACCCCCATTTCTTGCACCATGTATTTTTAGCTTGAATTAAGTTCTTGTTGAACAAAATGCCTTGAACGAAGTTTGAATAATAAGATCAATTAGACCATCAAATCGACTTCATCCTTGAATCATTGGGACCTTAATTCAATCTTGATTCCTTAATTCAAACCAAACTTGTACAATTAAAAGTATAATGACGCCATGAACACAATGCTCTCCTTAAGCTCATAACTTTGTACCATGACTCAGTATCTTTCGCAATTCACCTCAGAAATCTCTTGACTTAACAATCTTAAGACAATAGAAACTCTTTATTATTTTTCTTCCATTTTCAAACGACGAAATAAACGTCTTTGATAACTTATGGCACAGAGAAAGAGGGCAAATTTTGGGGTGCAACAGCTGCCCCTATTCAAACTTCTTGAACTTGACGGGTGAGAAACGAAAGTTTAGAACCGTTGAGGTGGAAGAAGATTGAATACCAGAATGAACTCGAAAATTTGCGCTCTTGATCAATAGAAGATTCCATCTTGCAATAAGAAGGAATGTACCACCCCGCAAGCAGGGAGAAAAAACTTCAATTGATCTGGACAAATAAATATGCTCCAACTTGTGATAAGAAGGAACGGGCACCCACAGGCAAGGGAAACACTTCAATTGATCTGGGCATCAAGAGAAGGAACATCTCGACTGATCTGAATATCAGACGTAGCAGATGTCTCCGAACTTGCATCGGGATAGATGTCTTAAGTCGATCTGGGAATCGAAGGAGATACATCGGTTGAATCGGACATCAACTGGTAATAGGTATCTCTGATCTGGGAATCATGATCTGGGAATCTGGGCAGACATCTCTTCTGATGCAATTAAATCATCAGGTAGATATTCCAACTAATCTGGGAATTAGCGGCTAGCTCCTTCGTAAGACCACGGGGATCCGGAGGCGGTTCCTTCAACTGAACTGGTAATCAGGATAGGAACAATATCTCTTCCGAACTGTGTACGCCGGGGAAAGAATGCCTTTAAACTGATCTGGACATGATGCCAGAAAATAAGTAGGACAATCTTCATCTGATTGAAAAAGTCAATCAGGCAAACATCTCCATCTGATCTGATGATATCAGTGGCTTGCTCCTTCGTAAGACCACGGGGATCCGGAGGCGGTTCCTTCAACTAACCTGAATCTGAATATTAGGATAGGAACAGATGTTTCTTCCGAACTGTGTACGCCGGGTAAAGAAAACGTCCTCAACTGATAGTAAGGTATCAGGACTGGGCAAACGAGTTTCTTCTTCTGAACGAACTAAATCGTCAGGGAGTAGATATTTCCAACTGATCTGATGTATCAGAGGGCTTGCTCCTTCGGAAGATCTTGGGAGATCCGGAGGCGGTTCCTTCAACTGAGCTGAATATCAGGATAGGAACAAATATCTTCCACCGATCTGGGGGCATCGGGAATAGGAATGTCTTTGAACTGATCTGAGCTATGCCAGAAAATAAGTAGAACAATCCTCTTCTGATTCAAAACATCAGGATAAGCGCCTGTAATGGCTAGGCGAGTTGCTCTCTAGGAGGCATTTGTATCTTGATAACTTTCCTGCAAAAAGAAACAGATATGATATGATTTATGCATGATGCATGTATGAATGCGTATGGAATAACATTTCCGAGGAGGAAGACGTTACACGTTTAGAGAATGCTATGCAAATGATGCATGATTTGGGCGTTGCTTAGGGAAACAACGGGTGAGCACTGAATTGCTGAATAAGTCCTGGAGAGAGTACGAAACTCTGTGGGGAGGACAAGATGAGTGACTAGAAGTCACAAACTGCGAGCTGACAGAGATGGATCAGAAATCTGCTGGAGACGATCAAATCTAGACGCGAGCTCTGCTTGGGGAATAAATCTTGCTTGAAGATAAGAACATCCCACTTACTTGCTTGGGGAATAAATCTTGCTTGAAGATAAGAACATCCCACTTACTTGCTTGGGGAATACCCTGGAAACTTCACTGGAGAAGCAAATTCTCGACACACTGGGGATGAGGAGATAAGAGTAAGTCGTGAAGATAACTCTGATGAGGAGTGACCAACTTGCTTGTATAGGACGCATTCCGCTGGGGAAGTCCTAGATGAGAACAGATCCTGCTGAGGATGCATGTGAATCTTTGCTGAGGAAAGAAAACTCAGTGGGGAAGATGAACACTTTTGCATAATGGTCCACTAAGAAGATAAGAAATCCGCTGGGGATAAGGAACTTAACATAAGAACCTTTTGTTAAGACAACTCCGCTGGGGAATAAGATGACTCTCCTGGGGAAAACAGGTCCATCTGTTGGGGAGAGAAACGCTCTACTGGGGAAAATGAGGAATTCGGGCAAGGAACCTCATTAAGAGCTCGCTGGGGAATCAGATACCATTCAATCATGATTCTACTGGGGAGAAGACATTCCACCGAGGAGTGAGACTTCCGAAGCACGGAGATTGCTTTGAGATGTACTTTGCTGAGGAGATGAGAATCTTGGAACAAAGAAAACTTCATCTAGACGCGCTCAGCTGGGGAATGAGAATCCTTCACTTGGATAAATCCGCCGACGCGCTGACATGGTTTACTCGAAAGGATGTACCTGCGAGACGTACAGATGAAAATGCCCCAGGATATAGCATGACATCTTCAAGGGGTTTTCTCACATAGCAGAGAACATTGATGCTCACCCACAATGGGCAAATGCAAGAGCAACAGATTGTCAGACATCTGAGCTTGAAACTTTCCAAACAAGCAACGGATTCATGAATTGACAAGCAAGCAGTGATTAGAACACCAAACAAGTATCGTTCAGAGCATCGAACAGGCATTGGTTCTCCAAGAGAATTCCACCAGGAAGTGAGCTTAAGGGGTCAAGCAAGTGTTGACTTCAAAGGGACCAAACAGGCATTGACTTTCATAGTGTTCTGCATATTCGTATTGATTTTAAAGATGCCAATCGAGTAATGGACTTACAGACACATTGGAGTGTATATGACAACTATCTGCAACTGTTGGAAATCCATGACACGAAGGTCGGAAAGACAACGAATGGTTGTAAACTCACGACTCGAGGGTCGGAAAGGAATCAAACTCACGACACGAGGGTCGGAAAAGAGATAAACTCACGACTCGAGGGTCGGAAAAGAATCAAACTCACGACACGAGGGTCGGAAAGGAATCAAACTCACGACGCGAGGGTCGGAAAGGAATCAAACTCACGACACAAGGGTCAGAAAGGAATCAAACTCACGACACAAGGGTCGGAAAGGAAAAGACTCACAACACAAGGGTTGGAAACTCACGACTCGAGGGTCGGAAAGCAAAAGACTCGATGTCCACATAACGAGACTCTAGTTGAGGGATACCGATAAGAAACAGTTGCAACCTCTGGAAGGGTTTTGAAAATCGCACTGAAATGCAAAGAGATGCCACCAAAGATTGGACTTTCAGCTTCAGACCATTGAGGATGACAACCCTGATGGTTCTCAAGTTCATAAGTTGTTTAGCTCACACCTAAACTTTATACTGAGCATCTCCTGATGAGGATAAAATGCCAATGCATAGTGTCTTGCCTCAGCTTGTAAGGACTTTAAAGAAATTCGTCTTGTAAGGACTTCTTGAGATTTGTGCTATCATAGCCAATCTACCCCAATATCATGAACTTTGAAACCGTGCCCCTGATTGATAAGCGTTGTAGGCAGCTTCAAATGCACTTGGGTGAATGCCCCTGATTGCTTAGCACTTTGAGAGATTCTTCGAATCTTGACCTGATTGCCTCAGATTGATCGAAAACTTACTCGATAGAGTATTCAAATGCTTTTGTGCCCCTGAAGGTGATCAGACTTTGAAATACTGCTGCCTCTGCTCAACGGAGTTCTGAAGACAACTCGTCCTTCGGGAGGATACAAATTTTCATCTGAAGTTCATGATGGAAACTTTCTTGATGTCAAGCACTTGTTCGTATGCAAAGAATGTTTATTATGAGAAATATAATTCTAATGCAAAGAGTATGTTTGTCTCGAAGTTTAAAGAACTTTTTGAAAGGATGTCGTAACATCGATTTTTTATGAAAGAAAGAAGGTGTGATACCAACTCACGCGTTTAGCGGATCTCCTAGGAGTCAGCTTACCGTATTCTCGTGTATAGTTTGCTTTCGAATTAACCCTGCTTCAGTTAGGACTTTTCAGGGTTGTAACGTGGCCAGGTTCACGGTTTTTTAGAAAAAAAGGATTTTTAGGCTCAAAATATTTAGTGCCCACCCCCTTCGTGATGTTCTCCAGACCTAAGTTCAGTTAACTTGACACGAGCATTCATCTTTCAAGAGGAAATTGGGATGGTTAAGGAGTCAAAGAGGTCTTCTGGATACGACAATCACTTCACCTTTCTTGATTCCCTAATTAACATCACACGACTTTGTCCTTGATTAACAATTTCATTATCATTTCCTTTTTTTTCTTTTTTTTTCTTTCTCTTTTTCTTTTCTTTTTTTTTTCTTTCTCTTTTTTTTCTTTTTTTTTTCTTTTTCTTTCTTTCTTTCCCCCTTTTTTTTTTGACAAGTCGTGTGATCCCGCACTACCTCTACTTTATTGAAAGTGATCGTGACTGCCTGAATTCTTGGTAGATGGAGAATTACCATTGTGGTATCGTCATCCTTTGACCTCATGATGTGAGGGATAACCACCGCGACTTTGATGTTGGTCTAAACCTCTAGAGGTGAGGGATAATTTTGATGTCTCAACCTCCTGAGGTGAGGGATAACCGTTGTGGATTTGACTTTCCTCAACCTTTTGAAAGACAACCATTATTGTATCCTTAAATGTGTGCTCCTGATGAATTTTGAATGCTCGATCAGGTTAACTGAATACTACCCTTCCCTGGGTTAAATGTGAGGTTTTTTCATGAATAGAAAAGAAACTCCTACTTCAAAGGCTCAGAGGGGTTAACGAGGGTTTCACTCCCTTATATCTCCAGTGTTTGGGGATTTGAAACAATGCCTGTACATCATCAACAGGGTTCTACTCAAAAGCATACCATTTGAGGTTATTGGTATTACGTTCATCATTCTCCCTACAGAGTTATTGTGCTTTGTTAACAAGAGTTAGATATCACACGCATAGAAAAACATATAAGAGCAAAAGCGAATGGATTTTTTCAAGACAAACATATTCAATGCATTATGATTATAGTTCAAAAACAAACAAGTTTTGCATGCAACAGTATTAAACAAAACAAGAAAGCTTAAACATGAACATGCATGATGATTCAGGAGTTGTCAAAGTTGAGGAGATCCTCTCTGTATGGACTTATTGCTTCAAAAGACCCGCTGAGTTGGAGGAGAACTTCAATTCTGGGCTTCAAGTGCGAATGTGATAGCCTTTGAGTCAATCAGGTCTTGTACTTTGTCTTTGAATGACTGACAACCTTCAATCAGATAACCAAGTGCCCCCATAGCGGAAAACATCAAGCATTAGGATATGTTCCTGTAGAACACTTTGGATTACTTCACAGAAGAAGATTTCGGCAAGGCCATACAAAAGTTGTAAGTGTCCAGCTTTTAGGGATTTGAGTTGTGCCAGTGGTGCACAAACTCAAGATACAAAGCGTCTTGCTTATCCCTCGGTCGGGAGCCCCAAACAATAGCAACTGGAGTTTGTGAATGCTTTAGGGATTTGAGCAGCCAATGATGCGAACTCAAGAACACTGAGTCTTGCTTATCCCTCGGTCGGGAGCCCTAATTTTAGCTTCTGAAACAGAAAACACCATCATGAATCGAGGAAACTTTGTATTATTATCGGCGAACAACAATAACCTCTGACACTTAGCCATCAAAGTCCTGACTTGGAACACACAATGGTTGTTGGGAAGCAAGCCTCTGGAAGTACAAGTTGCAAATGATTCTCATGAGTCACTCCTCGAGGAAGAACAAACATTCTACTTGTAGCAGATAAAATGGGATTGACCAGTAGAAACCATTATGAATAAACTCAAACATCTCTGTATCGAGCAAGTCTTGAACTTTTTGTACTTCAACACCTTATAAAGCTTGACATCATGATCAGGTGCCCCAAGAATGAAACACACCGAGTATTGTCATCAAAATCAGGAGAGCAGTCTTGTGGTGAGGAAGAACCAAAGCATGAATCTTAACCAACTAAAATTCCAACTAGCATGGAAGTGACTGAACATAATGCATTAGGATTCTCATCAGCTTGTCTCTCTTACTCTTTCCGTCTCGATTGACAAGCGAAGGCTACAGACAAGGAGACTCCAGGAAGAGGAGGTGACTCAGGATGTGGAGCAGAACCTAGAGAATGAGAGGTGTGCCCCTGCAAATCACCCTTGATTACTGTCTGGAAGAAGATTCTGGCAAAGTCACACGGAAATTGTAGCGCTTTAGGGATTCGAGCAATGCGGATGGTGCAATGCTCAAGATAGACAATGTCTTGCTTATCCCTCGTGCGGGAGCCCCAAGCAATTTCAAATACTTGTAGATCCTAACATCACGACCAGGT
The DNA here is from genome assembly GCF_029867415.1 of Vicia villosa. Classification (NCBI taxonomy): domain Eukaryota; kingdom Viridiplantae; phylum Streptophyta; class Magnoliopsida; order Fabales; family Fabaceae; genus Vicia; species Vicia villosa. The sequence goes on along the minus strand of NC_081181.1, from coordinate 66,184,292 downwards.
GCTCCAGGATAGAATTCACACCTAGCGTCATCATCATCAAGTAGAGAGTTTGTAGACATCAACACCGCACAGAGCTTAACCAGTTGCAAATACAGCAAGCGTGGAAGCAAATGAGAATTAGACAAGTCTTCAAAAAGAACCTCAACGGAGCTTTCCTCTTGATCACCCCACAAAGTTGTTCCATGAATGATCTTTGAACACACAATAAGAACAAGTCGAGTCTGTGAGTCTGGAGAGAATACCAAGTCTGAACAAGAGATCCTCGGTCTTGAACACCTGTTATGCATGAAATGTATGAGATGCATGGTATGGATGAAATGCCGTGTTCATTCAATTTCCAAGGAATTCTCGTTTTTTTAATTTTTTTTCAAGCAAGAGATGGAAAAGCTCAACACGAGGCTTAAAGATATGATTCCTTGGAAATGAAAAGAACATGCATGCTAGTTATTTTTTGTACATCATTTTTTGGAAAGTAAATATGCAACGATGCAAAGTGGTGGGACTTTGGATGTCTCCCACCGGACATGTCTAGATTTCCTCAAAGTTACATGATCCAGGTTCAAAAGTTCGGCACCATTTCAGAACACCCCATAGATCACGGAACATAACCAGTAGAATCAAAACCATAGTCACCATCACAGAAATGGAACCATTCGAACGAGAACCAAAGTAACCCTCGAACAAGAACCACGGTAACCCACGAACGAGGATAGCGGTAACCCACGAACGAGGATAGCGGTAACCCATGAACGAGAACCAAAGTCACCATCAATGTACCTGTTAAGCAATGATTGATTCCCGCCCCACTCACGGGTAAATCTAGGCCAAGGTAGGTCAAAAAGCCAACAGAGGATCGAATGTAGGCGCTATCATACGATATTGCCTCATTCCACCAAGCTCTGCCCGTGGATACGTGATCAGATCAATCAGGCATACGCCTTCTGTCCGTCACGGCCACTCTAGTCCTAGTTCCTATGGTATCACTCATAGCCTGGGTATTGGGCCTTTTACCTCTTGAAACACCCACCCACAGATAGAAATCCAGACAGTCCAGAATATGATGCAGAAAGGTAAAAGCGCACATAGAATGCAATGCAAACAGGTAAATATGCAAAGCAGTAAAACACCCAAAGATAAACACACAAACGCTAGGATCGACTCGCTAAGTCCGGACCCGCAATAGGTCAAGACGTCCCCAGCAGAGTCGCCAGCTGTCGCTACCGCGAAAATTAACAGAGTCGCCACTAACATATTTATCCTGAAAAGGAAGGGAATGCCAGCAAACCACAAAACAAAACAACGGTCTCACGACCAGAGAAAAAGGGTAAGGGATTCGGTTACGCGAGGGGAAGGTGTTAGCACCCCTCGCGCCCATCGTACTCGATGGTATCCACGCTTATGTCTAAACCTATGGGTGTGTAAGCAAACTGCGCTAATCTGGACTAAAATGAATGCAGAATGTAGGGAAAAGAAAGAATTGTGCTCGCACGGGCCCTACCCCGCTGCCTACGTATCTGTTTTGCAGAATCAGAGCTACCGTAGCTCGGCTAACTAATTTCTGTTTGTTTTGTGTTTTTTAGGTGAACGAGTTACATTCACACTCCGCTGCTCGACCTTTGGAGACTTATGCTTGGGAATGGAGCGGAAATAACAAGTTCTTAAGAAAAGAAAATCAAAGAGTTTGGTTTGTGTTTTAAAGAATGCATGAGGAAGACCTAAGCTAAGGGGGAAAGCTTGCTACCTAATGTTATCATACAAAGGGTATCAGTCTAAACTAAACTAATCAACCTACGAGGGAAAAGGGAAGCAAACAATGAGCACACAAACGAGCATCCGCTCGTAAAGCAAACAAACCAACGGTACTGACCGAGTGGTAGAAAAGCGGTCCCGCCATAGCCAAGGGGAGCAGCTCAACCCAAGTCAACCAAGCATTAGACCTCGCGAAAATGATCGGGCCATAGACAAGAGGGCGGACCCCTCTCAGCAACCAAGCCGTCACGGATCGTAAAGGAAAACGGTGCGTGCGTACACCGAGCATCAACGTCGAGCGACACGAGCTATAAGAAAGGCGGGGGTCCGGCTGCATGAACCCTTTTCCTGACATACTCGATAACAAGATCTTGTGCTGGTTCAGAAGCGAGCGACGCGTGGCGTGCGCATACCAAACAGACTCGATGAGACTAGGCGGGGGTTGATTACGAACCCTTGACCGCATGCCTTCCATGAGGACTTAACGGAGTGCCATATAGGACTTATTACACCGTGACTCCCTGCCGCAAAGCACAAATGTAAACACACCAACAAAAACAGAGCCTCTTTCGAGGGCTTGGCCAGATGCATGTCTAAGTCCTACTTCTCATGTTATAAGATGATGCGAGAAAGCGATAAAGTACAGAAAGAAGTAAAAGGGAATAGGGAACGATACCAAACGGATAGCAAATCCGCAGTGAGCTAGCAACGCAAGCAGAACTGAGAAACTTCACGTAATCTAACATCCAGCAAAGCCAGGAGTCCAGCATAAGCGTCAAAGCGATGCAGTGTGGAAATAAATCACAACCGCTATGTGGTGTGTATAAAACACAACCACACAAGCAACCTGCAGGAAATACAAACCAGACAATACAGGAATATACATCTCAATGAATGAGAGATCGGGTGAATCGCATCGGAAATAGGTTTGTGTCCCACAAATAAAGTGGAACACGATGCAAGTCAAGTCGCACCAGAAGCGAATTCGTGTCCCACAAATAATGTGGAACACAAAGCAATCAAATCACAATCGAACCCTCTCAAAGTACCTCGCACATCTCAGCAAACAAATCAGTAATAACAAGGAGACACGCATCCGCCACAGAAAATAATAGAAATTAAATTCTAAGTAAATTCTAAAACAAAATCTAACAAAAGCAAATTGTTTTTTATGGCATTTTTATCAAAGAAATTTGAATAAAACTATGTAACAAAAGCATTTAAAATCTAACAAAGAAAATATTACATGTTTTTATTCATTTTTTATCAATGCAAGGAATCTATGCAAACATAATATTTTTTATAGCATTTTATCAAAGAATTAAAACTAAACAATATAGCAAAACATTTAAATTCTATCAAGAAAACATGTTTTTGATTATCTTTTTATCATCTAAAAAACTAACATAATTCCAATGATTTACTATGCTAAAAATAAAAGAAATCATTCTAATAAAAAAAACTATTTCTAATATGAACTCAGGGGGTGAAATGCTGGATTAGGGAGTGTAAAGAGATACAAGGCGCAGGGGCCCAAGACTGATGGTCCAATGAGTGTTTTTATTCAATTGTTCAGCCAAAAACGATGGCAATGGGCTCAGGAGAGGTGTGGCTAGCATTTCGTGTGGCAGGCCCATGGAGTATGATCCAACAACAGTTTATTTTCAGATTTTTTTATGTTTAACCATATGCTAATTACATCAGATTAATGCTAATTGAAGCAGATTTATGAATTAAACTAACAATTATTATCCATTAAACCAAATTAATATTGAACAAAAATTGAAAAGGGATTAGGTTTACGTTTCTTCTGAAGTCATCTTCATCTTCTAATGAACACGAACGCACCGGCGGCGCGGCGGACTTCTCATTCTCCGATCAAAATTCCGACCGTTCCCTCCGTCACGATCTCGTCTCCACCTCTTATCTCTCATCGATTCAAAGTCCTCACATATCCTCTTCGTTCGGACTCTCACAAAAACCGCGGCGCACACCTCCCTCAGTTCTCATCCGATGTGATTTCTTGCATATTTCAATTCTCCTCTCTAGTTCCTGATGATTGGAGCGCGATGTTATTGTTGCCGTGTTGCGATGACGATGAGCGAAGCTATTGTTGATGTTGTTTGCAGAGAAAGCATAGAGGAGCGAGGTTTCGTTGTGGAGGTCGATGTGTTGTTATTTACGGTGATGAAGACAAAGGTTCAGTGTTGATGCGAGATATGCGCTGAAGATTGATGCGTGTTGTAGGCTTCTTGAAGGTTGAAGTTCAAGAGAGAGATTGATTGGCGATTTTCTGTGTTGATGATTAGAGATTCAGAGCGATGAAGGTTGTGGATCTTGTATGATGAATCGGAGAAAAGGCTGAATGAAGATTGGATTGAAAGAGATGAGGTGAAGAGAGTTTTCTTGAAAATGATTGATGAAGATGAATTGAAGCGTTGAAGAAGATGATTCAGAGAGAGCGAGGTAAAAGTTTGTTACGTTTCTGTTACGTTCTCTTTTTCTCGATTCTGAGTTTTTCTTCTTTAGAATTCTGTTACCAAAATTCTGCTATTGATTTCGTTTCTCTTAGCTTCAATGGAGAGGAAAAAGGAGACTGAAGGTTGGAGGTTTTCTCTCTTTTTCTCTGATTCTCTTATGAATTCTTCCCCTGAATTCTCTTCGATTCTCCTGAGAATTTTTGTTGATATTTTTTCTGATATGCTGCTATGTGATTTTCTGAATTTTTTTATATTCTTTTCTTTTATGACGTTTTGATGTGAAACGGTGTTTTTGGTATTGCTCGTTCAGTCGCTGGTTCAGCTTGCAATGTACAGGGAGCTTGGTGAATGCAGCATGGTCCCACCTTGTTCTTGTGGAGCTTATTTTCTTTTGCAGCAGATGTTGTGTATTTTTTTGCAATGGACATGTATTTTGGAAATTTTGTAATTCATTGGGCTTTATTGAATTGGAATGTAATAACATGATTTTTCTGTAATGAGTTTATGTATCTTTTTTGTAATTTTGTGGAGATTTGAATTTTGAATGAATAGATGTATAGAAACCATGCCTTACGACTTTGAATCGTGGGACTTGATAAGTGAACAAACTTTGAATGACTTTGTATTCCCATTTAAATCCTCAAATGAACCTAAATTCAATTTCTAACACCATTCACCTTGTATTGCAATCAACAAACAATTGAGAGAATTGATAATTCTTTGATCATAAACAATCCACACCCCCATTTCTTGCACCATGTATTTTTAGCTTGAATTAAGTTCTTGTTGAACAAAATGCCTTGAACGAAGTTTGAATAATAAGATCAATTAGACCATCAAATCGACTTCATCCTTGAATCATTGGGACCTTAATTCAATCTTGATTCCTTAATTCAAACCAAACTTGTACAATTAAAAGTATAATGACGCCTTGAACACAATGCTCTCCTTAAGCTCATAACTTTGTACCATGACTCAGTATCTTTCGCAATTCACCTCAGAAATCTCTTGACTTAACAATCTTAAGACAATAGAAACTCTTTATTATTTTTCTTCCATTTTCAAACGACGAAATAAACGTCTTTGATAACTTATGGCACAGAGAAAGAGGGCAAATTTTGGGGTGCAACAGCTGCCCCTATTATTTTCCTTCTTTTAGTAATTTATTTCTTCAGTTTTTAGTATTCTTGGAATTAATTTTCTAGGTTTCAGTATCGGTAATTTTAATTTTTGGAATTTTAACTTTCAGTATTTTTGTTTCGGTTAAGTAATACAATTCAGCAATTTTGTTTCATTTCATTTTGATTTTTAGCTGAATGGTTTAATATTATCTGTGTTATTGCTGCACTATTTTAACAGTCTAGTATATTGTCCAGTTTGGTTTGACTCTGTGTTTGATGTACTATTGTGTGTATACTGTCTGCAACATTAAGGTCATTCAATATATCTTACATAATCTGGTTTGAATATGGAGAGGCACTGAAATAACACATAGTACAAATGTCTGCTACTTGTTTTGAATTCTTAGGCTTTCAATGTGTTATAAAAAAAAATTGACTGAACCAGTTTTATTGAATTAGATACACTACTGGTATATCAGATAGCTGCCAGTAGAGTATATTTTTCTGTTCTAACTATGTTTCTGTGTTAGTCAAAATGGTTATGAATTTTAAATTAGGGTGACTCTGAAATCTAAATTTATTACCAGAGTTTTAAACCTGAAAAGTAGAGTAAATTTTAGCATGAATAGTACCCAACAGCAGCTTGCAAATATGTGCTGAGTACTTTTGTTATTCGTTGCAAGCAATAAAAAAAATTTTTTTTTTGGGACACCCATCCCCCCTTCACACCACCTCAACACAAGGGACACCCGTCCCCTTTTACTTCTCTTTTTATTTTTTTTTTATTTTTTCCTTTCTTTATTCTTTCTCTCTCTCACGTGCACTCTCTTTTTCTCTCCATTTCCTTTTCCATTTTTTCTCTCTCCTATCTAATTCATTCTCCTTTATTATGCTATCTTACATGCATGTATTATGATTGGACCATACTTACACTTGGTCAAAAATAATAATAATAATCTCTCAACAACTTTCTCTGAAATTCATTTACTCAACTTCATTTTTCACCCACCACATTCACCCTTGTCGCACTCTCCCTCACGTTTTCTCTCCCTCCCACATGATTTCTTCCCTCTTTCCAATTTTCTTGTCTTATGCAAACATTGCATGCTTTTTAATTGGACCACTCACTTTTACTTTTGGTCAACAAATATGACACATGCATGCACCACAAATTACTTTCTCTGCATAATATTTACTCTCATTTAATTTTTTTTCACTCACCTCATTCACTCCCTCTCACACGTTTTCTTCCTCCCTCCACCTATTTCTTTTATTCCACACTTTAATACACCACCCCACTATTTCTCTTCCTATATTTTCCTTCATCTTCCAAACCTCTAAATTTCTCTTAACCTTTCTATCCACCCTTTTCTAGTAACCATCACCCTTTCCAACTCCTTCATTTAAAATCCATTTAAAATCCATTACTCCCCTTTGTTACTAAATAAACATATAAAAACTCCCACCTTTTTCATTACTATACTATTCATTTCTCAAAATCTCTATCTTTTCAAGAAAAAAAATTACCAAATTCTCTTCCATTATGAACACTAGAGTTAGAAACCAAAACAAAATTGTTCGACCACCTCCCGATTTATCCCAAATCGTTTTTAGACCCAATGATGGAGGAGATCAACGTGACAATTACATGGAATTCTACCAACGCTCTGTCACTCCGATGAAATACGCAGACGCGGATTGTCTTGAGACACTAGGTCTACTCGATAGTGTGCTTTGGATGCTTAAACAAGTTGGTATCGACGACCTTTGCTCCAGAAAAGACCCAACTTATGAACCGCTCGTGCTTGAGTTCTTAAGTTCCTTTATTTATTCAAGTTCATCAGATGATCTTGAAATCTCTGGAATAGCACGGTTCAGGATGTTTAATCATGAATATTCCGTAGGGCACGACCGCTTGGCCGAACTGTTACATTTCAAAAGAGGGGAAGATGCTCACTGTGAAATTCGTACACCTGAAGGACACTGGGAAACCGTAGGTTTTACACTCTGGCAAAACCTAACTGGAGAAGAAACCGTAGGATGGAAGGACCTATACGCTGCACGCATCCAAAATCCGGCCATCCGATATTTTAATCGCGTCTTGGCGTACACCATTTTTGGCCGATCAAACAACAACAAAGTAAACCAAACTGAGATGTTTTTTTTTGTTCTGCTCGCTCTCCGGAAGAAAATTCAACGCGGCATCTTTTCTCCTTGACCACATTTTCGCAAGTATTTACATAAAAGGAACTACCCCCTTTATTTTTGGTGGTCTCATTACTTCGTTAGCAATCTCTTTGGGCTTAAATAATGAGCTAGCGACTATCTCTCCTCTTGCCATGCCCGCACAAGCTCTTGATCTAGCCTATTGTAGAGTTTCACATTTAGTTTCTCCAAGAGCGGATGGCAGATTCAATTTGGTTGTTAATGGCAGAAAAGTGGAGAGCGTCATTCTTCCTTGTCCTGACTGTATTGACATTACACATATGTCAAGGTGGCGCTTTACACTTGATGCACCTGCTCCTGACCAAGAACATGAACAAGTGCCCGAAAACCTTCCACCAATTCATCCTCTTCCGCAAAGGGTACCTGGAAACGCCCCTCGGCAAGTTACTATGAACTCCATCTACGAATGAGGGTGGGCATTCAACCCATCTCATTTTTCAATCATTTGAAATCCATACTATGTGTGTGGCAATTCGAATGATTGCCACCCTTGAAGGGTTACACCCCGCCTTTGGCCTGAGGGATCCATGTAATTCTTATGCTTCGCAAGCATCGATATCTTCGTGAAAGCCCAGTGTTTACTGGCATCCCCTGATTGATTCTAGTTGTCACTAGCCTTTCTTTCAGTCAAGCCCAATAGTTATTGGCATCGCCTTCAAAGCCCAATGTTTATTGGCATCGCCTTTAAATTCAGTGTTATTAGTATCCCCAATAAGAGTTTAGTTGTTACTAGTCTCCTTCAGTCAAGTCCAATGATTATTGGCATCTCTTTCCTTAAAGTCCCATGGTTATGGGCATCCTTCAAATTCTGGTTGTTACCTACAAAAGTCCTGTTGTTACAGGCATCCTTTGGTCAGTTCTAGTTGTTACTAGTCTGCTCCTTTAAAGTCCTGTTGTTACAGGCATCCTTTGGTTAGGTCTGATTGTTATTGGTCCTTTCCTTCAAAGTCTGGTTGTTACCAGCAAAAGTCCTGTTGATACAGGCATCTTTTGGTCAGTTCTAGTGGTTACTAGCCTTTTCCTTAAAGTCCTGTGGTTACAGGCATCCTTTGGTCAGGTCTGATTGTTATTGGTCCTTTCCTTCAAAGTCTGGTTGTTACCAGCAAAAGTCTTGTTGTTACAGGCATCCTTTGGTCAGTTCTAGTTGTTACTAGTCTGTTCCTTTAAAGTCCTGTTGTTACAGGCATCCTTTGTTCAGTTCTAGTCGTTACTAGTCTGTTCCTTTAAAGTCCTGTCGTTACAGGCATCCTTTGGTTAGGTCTGATTGTTATTGGTCCTTTCCTTCAAAGTCTGGTTGTTACCAGCAAAAAGTCCTATGGTTATAGGCATCCTTTGGTTGAGTCTAGTGGTTACTAGCCTTTTCCTTAAAGTCCTGTGGTTACAGGCATCCTTCGGTTAGGTCTGATTGTTATTGGTCCTTTCCTTCAAAGTCCGGTTGTTATCGGCAAAGGTCCAGTAGTTGATTGGCGTTTCTTGTTTATATCAAGCATTTAATAGTATCCCTTGTTTGGAATCAGTGGTAACTGGTGTCCTCTCTCAAAATCAAAATTGCAAGATTCTCTTCAGAGTTATTACTCCAGAGCGCAAATTTTTGGGTTCTTTGGTATTCAATCAACTTACACCTCAAATGTCTTGAACTTGTATCGTTCGTACATTCAGGTCCAAGAAGATTGAATAGGGGCAGCTGTTGCACCCCAAAATTTACCCACATATTTATTTCTAACTAGCTCATGCTTTTCATTTCATATGCATCATCTTTCTATTAGGTCATTAGCATAACCATATGTTCATTATCAATAAACGTGGCAGGGGATCAAGGTCATAGATGAAGGTGAGGTTTCACATGGTTCGAAGTTCATATCTCATGCAGGTTTGTTCCTATTGGGGTTCTCAACTGATCATGGAGTAAGGTCCGTTTCGTTGTGCTTGCGTCAACTATTGGATTTTCAAGGTTGTGCCTATGATTATCTTATTGTCAAGATTTCATCGGGTTCATTCTCCATTTCAAAGTTTGGTTCACCTGGTCATTTGGAATACGAGTTATTCATCTAAAGCTTCATTAAAAGAGTGTGGATTTGTTCATTTGGGGACGGTATTGAGCCACTTTCAATTTTTGAAGACATTGGGCAAAATTGACTTTTGGTCAAAGTCAACCATGGACGGTTGACTTTGTGACCAAAATCCATAATGAGTTATCTTGGGTTTTTGTATTATGATGTTTGGCCGAGTTGCAAATGGGAGAATATTTGGAATTGAAGCACTTAGATGGAAGGAGTTCTCCTTAAATTCAATACATGGGAACTACATGAATATATCATTTGCAAGTGAAGAGAGATTACATTGTTTGGACTACAGTTTCTAATTTGGTTCAAAGTCATTACATTGAGGAAGCTATCATTATAAGTTAATACAAAGTTTCAAAACAAAGTCATTCAGCTCAAACAACATGCAACAATCCTCATTGTCAAGCCTTGGGCTCCAATTGTCCATCACAAAATAAAACTACCAGTTGGTGTTAAAGGTCCCCATCACAAAATAAAACTACTCATTGTTCCTGTACCTAACAGTAGCCTTGCACTTGACATATATTTGAAAATACCAAGCTCCATATAAGTTTAAACCAAACAATATCTGTCTGCACTAATCCTAAGACCTATATCTATTTCTCTTCAATTCTTCATCATGTTTGGACCACAAAAACCATGCCCTGCATCACTGCATATAATTGAGTCGACACCGGAAAACGCGGACAGTCTAAACCGAGCTTATGCATCCGAAATCAACCTGTACAAATTCAGTCAACAAAAGTCGCATCAGTACCGTAAAAACCAATACGCTATCTAAACTCAGTTCAGAGTATACAGCAGCCAGTCACACGGTTAATAATCTGATCACGTAATTTACGAAATACGAAACAGGGCTGTATGAATAAAATTCAGCAATCATGAAGTTATCCCATATATGAGGCCAAACAGCAATACATACATCAGTTCACTACAACAAGAAAACTGTCCCATTTGTAACTAACATAACCAATTCAAACCATATCAAACCACATTCAAATAAACCAATTTCAGTAACAGTTAACATATCCTCTAACTTCGGTAACTGAAACTAACAATCTCCTATCCTTGTAACTACCTTTCTCAACATCAACCAATTTCATTTTCACATATAACTAACTTTCCAAAAATCAGTTACTCAATAACTAACACTTTAACCTTCCCAAACCAATCCAACTAACTTTCCAAAAATCAGTTACTCCTAACCAACTTAACAGAATCCCGACTATAACTAACTTCCCTAACCAATTTCATAACCTCTACTAACATTTCAGTTACAATCCCAACAAACTAACCTTACAGCCATAACAGAATAACTAACAACCTATAACATAAACACCATTCAGTTTTCACATCCTAACCAACCAAGCAGATTATAACAAAAAAAACCAGAAGAGAAAGAAGAAGAATCAAAAACTGAATTGTAACAGAAAATTGGAGAAAAGCTAACCTGAAACTTCCCCCATACTCTATATAACAGGATCTTCACAATCAGAAAGCGCTGGATCCTCACTTCACATTCAAAACTTCAGGCACCATTCTCACCTTCCACTCTTCTTCATCTTCAAATTCCCTTCACACTCAACACTCATCTTCTTCACATTCACCATTGAACTCTCTCTGCCTCACCATCATCACACACACCACTTCATTCATCCTTCCCTCTCAACTCAACCACACGCAAGAGAAACCAAAAGAGATGGAAGAAGAAAATTATCAGAAGAACGAGGAGATCATAACAGAAAACGAATCTTGTAACTAACCTCTGAACCGATTCTTCAATCTTCATCACCATTCTTCAATCCTCTCTTCAATCGATTCGAGAGTCCTCATCTCTGCATCTACAATCTTCATCCTCATCCAATCTCAGATTCTTCAGGCCTTCAATCATTCATGTAACAGAGAGTTTCTCATAAACTCTGCAACATTCTTCATCAATCACCAAAAAGCATTCAATCTGCAAACAACAACAACTTCAATTAACGACTAAGAATCATCATCATCACGAACAACAACCAAAAAAAACGCAGAGGCGAAAAGAGTGCAAGAAAGTAGAGGAAGAAGGAGCCGAGGAACGAAGAGGTGAGTTCGAAGACAAACCTGCGCTATCAAAGGTGATTCGGATGACTCGCCGATTGGTAATCCTCAAAACCTTTCATGAGTTCGCGTTTGCTCTCCGCCATGGTTGAATCAGTGAAGAACTAGAAGGAAGACGGGAGCGTGTTTATGATGTTGGCTAGAGTTTCGATCGGAGACGGTGAAACCCTCCGTCGCGCGCCGCCGTGAGTTCATCAGAGAAAGCAGGAATCGAGAGGTTCATGAGCATAAAACAGAGTAGAAAAGCTGAGAACGAAGAGAAGGGAAGAGAGATGAGAGGCGAGACGGAGAGAGCGCCGGTCACTCGGAGAACCGGAGAAGGTTCATGCTCCGCCGCGCGCCGTTTCAAGTGAGGAAGGGACGAGAACGAAAAAGCTCAAAGGTCACATGTCTTTAACCTAATTCCTATTTCAATTCAAATTTGCATTAATTTTAAGTTTAATTATAATAATTGGATTTAATGGGAAATAATTGATGTTAATAGAATGTGATTAATCTGGATAATTGAGTTTAATTAACATAAAAAAAAACTGAACAAAATCATCATGGATCTTCCTGGGCCAAGCGAAATTGCTTGCTCATACCCCCACTCTGGCCCAGCTCACACGTTTTTGTGTGTGTTTGAATAACAAAAAACTCTGCTTGGGCCTCCTTCCTTTAGGCCCTTCGCCAGTTACTAACCTCACCACCATTTTCAGCATACACCCCCTGCGCCCATTCTTAATTGGTAGATTTTAGGTCTTCTTACTTAGTTTTTTACTAGATTTTTAGATAATAAAAGCATATAAAAATCATAATTTTCTCATTAGATTTTTAGATAATAACAACATTTAGAATCATTGATTTTTGTTCAATTTTTAGGTAATAAAAATGACATAGAAAACAATAAAGATACTAGTTTAGGCTTATTAGAATTTAGGTTCTTTTAGTATAATTAGGTTTGAATTAGATTTCCACTAACACTTAAAAACTCATAAAAAATAGTAGTATTTTTTAGTTTAAATTCGCACTAATGCTTGAATTGTTTTTGCACTATTTCCATGCTATTTTTTTGTATAATTGTTGTGTGATTTCGTTACTTGTTTTTGGCCATATTTTTGGCCTACTTTGTTAATACCATTTTAATGCGCCTTTTAGAATTTAGTCACCATGTTAACTTTAGAATTAGACTTAGAATAACAATTAGATTAGAGAATAGCTTAGTTCCCCTTTATTCATTCTTTCTCTTTTTTCAACATTAAAACATTAACAAATAAAGATGCGAATCACATTAAGAAAGTGATGGAGAAATGAGTGGGATTCATTCCCTAATCTGTTTCTCAATCACTTAGTGGCATAGAAATGAGTGGGATTCATTCCCTAATCTGTTTCTCGGTCACTACTTAATAGGAGAGAAATGAGTGGGATTCATTCCCTAATCTGTTTCTCGAACATTAATTAATGGGATAGAAATGAGTGGGATTCATTCCCTAATCTGTTTCTTGAACATTATATAATGGGATAGAAGTGAGTGGGATTCATTCCCTAATCTGCTTCTCGATCATTATACATTTTATGTGATTCTAATCGCAAAGTAAACTCCCTTAAAAAATACCCAACCAAAAACACTTAAAACATCTAATAAAGGCTCGAATTAAAACAAAGTGACGAAGTGGTGCGAAACCTTGTATTGGGTTTTGTTCATCATGTAGTTACATAAAAAACACAAACCCAAGTTCATTCTTTTGCCTTGTTAGGCGCTTAAGAACAAGTTAAGTCCTTTCCAAAAGTAGGCGTATAAGTCTCCAAAGGTCGAGCATCGTGGATTGTGACCTTAACCGCTGTTCAACTAAAAAACACAAAACAAATAGAAATTATGGAGCCGAACTACGGTCGCTCTGATTCCTTGTAAGGGATACGTAGGCATTGGGTCGCGGGGCCTAAGCGAGCACACTTGTAAATAATTCCTTCTTTTCCCCGTGTTTATTTTGCATGCATTCACATTTAGGTTTTAGACATAGATACACCCTTTAGATAGAAACAAACATAGGTGGATACCATCGAGTACGATGGACGTGAGGGGTGCTAGCACCTTCCCCTTGCGTAACCGACTCCCGTGCCTAGATTCTCTGGTCGAAAGACCTTGTCCTTGTTCTGAGTTAGGTTTCTGATATTCCTTTCCCGCGATGGGATGAATATATTAGTGGCGACTCTGATTCCATTTTTCGCGGTAGCGACAGCTGGCGACTCTGCTGGGGATGTTGATAGACCGGTGCTGGTCCATTCTTAGCGAGTCGATCCTAGCCTTTGTTTGTTTGTTTGTTTATTGGGTGTTTTTGTTTGTTTATTTGTTTACATGTTGTATATATGCTTGCATATCATGTTTATTTTCCGCTTGCATATCATGCATCTGGACTATATTATGGGTCCCCGTGGGGACCACATATTTTCTGCTTTGTTTTGCAGGTTGGGTGGGATGTTTTATGAGGTAAAAGGCCCAATACCCAGGCCAGAGTTGACACATAGGATACCTAGGATAGAGTGGATAGTCATGACGCCAACAGAATGTCAAGTTCTGTTGATTGCGATCATGAGACCCACGACCAGCCGAGACTCGAATGGGATACCGTTGTTGGCATGTATTTGCAACAATGATGGTGTTTCAGGAGAGTTGTTAACGCTGGAGACCTTTTGACCTACATTGACCTAGATTCACCTGTGAGTGGGGTGGGATATACATGACAGGTACCGTTGGTGACTATTCTATTCTGTTGGTGACTATTGGTTCTCCTGGTATTCGAAAGGGCGTCGGACCTTTGATCTTGTGACATCTGACCTACATCAGTTATTCAGAGAATTGTATAGTGGTTACTCGGATTATATGGACCTTGATCCCATGCTTTTGCATTGCATAACATAATTACTTTATCCACTTCATTTGTGGGGGATTCTAAAGTCTATTTCCAAAAAAAGAGGAAATAAAAAAAGTAGAAAAGATGGAAAAGAGAAAAAGAAAAGATACTATATGCAAAAAAAAAAGGGGAGAATAAAAGAGAAATAAAAGTTGACGAAAAGACTTTAGTATCCCTTAGAAATGAAACATGCATTCATACTATCATGCATTTCATGGTTCTATCAGAAGCTTATGGGGGCCCTTTCCATTCAAATTCTGACTTCAACAACAAAATCTAACTTCTCACCGTTATGTGCTTGAAAGTTAATGATGGAACAACTCCGTGAGGACTTAAATGAGATGAGGACAGAAATGGGGATTAACATGAATCAGTGTATATAGGTTATTCAAGATTTCTCTCTTAGGCAAGAGGAGTGAAGGCAGGTTCTTCAGAGGCTCAATGCAAATGTTAATCTCACCCATGAGATTTTCTTATGAATCAGAATGTTTAAAATAATGTTGAGATTCCTATTCTTCGTAAGGAGAGTTCATATCATTAAAGTCTTCAAGTTTTCGAGTATTGAAAATAACAAAAAGATTCCACCTCTTGAAGACAAGGTTGAAAGCCATGAAAGGTCGCGACTCCTTCGAGTTAGACATTATGTGTTTGTGCCTAGTGCCTGATATCAAGAACTGCAAAGGTCATTTATGCTCACTCCGGATGGTTTGGATGTTGAAGCTAAAGTGGTAACCATCTCTTGTACATATGTGGAAGTTGCTTGGGGCTCCCGACCGAGGGATAAGCAAGACGTATTCTGGTCTTGAGCACTGCACCATTTGCATTGCTCGAATCCCTTAAAGCACTACAAATTCTTATGACTTCGTCAGAATATGTTGCCATGTGATAATCAAGAGTGTTTTGTAGAGGCATTTCTCATTCTCAAGCTTTTGCTTCATATCATGTGTCATCTCTTCCCGGAATTTTCTTCTCAGTGGCCTTTGGTCGTCAATAAAGAAAGAAAGAATATGAGAAATGAACCGATGTAATTTCAATACCTTGTGCTCAGTTATATCCCTGATTGTTGGCATTTCAGTTGGTGTTTTGGGTCTTCCTCACCACAGATAGTTCTCTTGAGTTCGATGATAATGCAATATTCTTTCAGTCATGATGGTGGTTACTGTTCTAGCATCTATATTTGGGGCTCCTGACCGAGGGATAAGCAAGACGTATTCTTATCTTGAGTATTGCATCATTTGCATCGCTCGAATCCCTAAAGTAAGGCAAAAATGCACCACTCTTGTACGCCTTTGTTGGAATATACTTCTGGGAAATAATCTGAAGTGTGTGGAAGGAACATATGATAATGCTAAGTGGCTACCATGCTGGGGCACCTAGCCATTCAACTGAAGATTGTAAGTCGTTCAGAGGCAAAGTTCAAGTCCTTATTAATTCCAGAGCAATCACACCCACTCCGAGGGGTTTTATGCACAACTTGAAGTCTCGATGGGGTATCAAAACTGCAAAAGAGCATTCAAGAGCAATAAGTCCATACGGAGTCAAGTCTCCTCAACAAGGGCATTCCTTTAGTCTTTATTGCATTCTCATTGGTAACATTCCATTGTTTGTTTAAGCATTGCTAGCATGTAAAAACTTGTTAATTTTCGAATGAAAATCATAATACATTGTTTATGTTTGTCTTGAAGTAATCCATTCGTTTTCACTCAAAAAAAAAAGTTTTGGCATTACGATACCAACTTTACTAATATCTTGCTTAGGCAACTAACTGAGGGAGAATGATGAAAAAAAAAATGCAAAATCCCTAATTGTGTGTCTTTGAATAAAACCCTACTGATGATGTACAGGCATTGTTTCAAATCCCCAAACACTGGAGATATAAGGGAGATAGACCCTCGTTAACCCCTTTTGAGCCTTGAAGTAGGAGTTCCTTTTATGATCAGAAAAAAACCCTTAATCTTAACCCTGGGGCAGGGTAGTGTTCATTTAACTTGATCAAGTATTCAAAACTCATAAAGGGTACATATCTAAGGATACAACAATGGTTATCCTCCAAAAGGTTGAGGAAAGTCAGAACTGTGATCCTTCACCTACCAAGAGGATAAAAGATGACGATACCATAATGGTAATTCTTCGTCAATCATGTAATGAGGCAGTCGCAATCACTTCCAACGAATCAAAGACAATGAGAGGTCACACGACTTGTTCAAAAAAAGAAAAGAAGAAAAAAATGGCAAAAAAGAAAAGAAGAAAAAATATATATCAATAAAAAGAAAATGATGGTGAAAGTAAAGCAAGAACAAGGTCGTGTGACAATGAATCAGAAGAATAAAAGGTGAGCGACTGCCATGTCCGAAAAACCTCATTGATTCCTCAACCGTTTCAAAATTCCTTGTGAGGGATGGACACTCATGTTGAGTTAACTGAACTTAGGAGTGGAGAACATCATGAAGAGGGTGGGGACCAAATAATTTTGAGCCTTAAAAATCCTTTGTTTCTGAAAACCATGAACCAGGCCAAGTTACAACCCTTAAAAGTCCTAATTGAAGTAGGGTTTATTTCGAAGACGCACTCCATTGAGATAGCATTTAACTGACTCCCAATGAAGCGTAACATATGTCTATGTTGGTATTGTATGCTCACTCTATCTTTCATTCACAAGAGGTGGCCACCCCATTGCATAAAAAGTTGTAAACTTCAAGACTAGCATAGGCTTTGCATTAGAATTATCATTCTTAGAATTAACATTCTTTTGCATACAAAACATTTGCTTAAACATCAAGGAAGTTTCCATGACGAGAATCCATGAAGAGATTGATCATGTCAAAGTAAAGAGACTTGAGGACTCCGTAGAGTAAAAAGTAATCATTTCAGAGACTGATTATCATAGCAAGTTGTCTGAATACTCCATTTAGCATGTGCAGTTTGATGCCCTTGTTGTTTGATCATTAAAGGACAAGTGCCTGGAGACTCCTGTCATACCCCAAATTTGTCCTACCCCTTGATTTCTAACTGGCTTTAGCTTTGCATTTAATCTGCATACTCTCCATTAGGTCATCTAACATAACTCATGCATTCATTAATCAATAATCTGACAAGGGATCAAGGGTCATGGAACAGGCTAAGGTTTTCCTTCAAGGCAGGGTCGTATGTTGTCTTCACAAAGGATCGGGGTCTACTTATCATATGGGCTTGTTATTATTCATCAATAAAGGTGGTGGACTAGTGCCTTTCATACTTTGGGGTGGAATTGCTAAGAGTGTGACCATGGTTAGAAGAGTAAATTGGTTTAAAGCAGGATCGTCCTCAAAATTGTTTGTTGTTTGTCAACACGGACTGGTGGATTAAAATCATGGCTTCATTGGTTGGTAGATGGATTCAAGAGAGTGGTCCAAATGACCCCATTGTTGGTAATTTGTTCAAGGGTAATCATAGTACAAAGGACGTACACCGTTCAAGGCATAATTTGCAAACATGGCTCGAACTTCATTCATCATTCAGAGACATCTCATTACAAAAAATCAAGAACACTTAAGTTTCAACATTCATTCATGAACCATTCAAACAATTTACTTTCAAAAAAACTCTACAATACAATGTCCATCATTTCCCAAACATTCACCCAAAGATCCATATTCTCTTTCAAGTGTCCATCATAAATAAATTAAAAAAGTCCAATCCACTTTACAAAGCCCTTCCAAATTTCTATCCAATATCCATTTACAAAAAAGCCGAGTTACAAAAGTTCAATTATCAAAATTCGCATTTCCATTCAAAAGCCCATGTCTCTATTCAATACAAAAAATATTCATTACAAATATTACAAAAGTCCATTAGAAAAGCCAAAATACAAGAATGCAGTAAGTTCCTCCCAAATTCTAAATCTACAACTCCACCATGCTACCAAATGCTATCTTCTTGTTAATGGCTATAATCATCCATCACACTTCAAGCTTGAATCCAATCCATGCTATGGCTCCCAAATCAGATTTACGACAACAAATGTCCTTGCTATACCAAAATTGCTACTGCTGCCATGAACAGAAGTATGCCCTCGCAACATTCCAGCTGTGACCTGCACAAAATCCAAATAGAACTCATCAATTATTAACTGCAGCAGTTACAAAACAGTTCCACACCATACAAATCGGCTGCTGCAAATTGAATAAACCGGCTGCTGCAAATTGAACTATGCACACACACACAATGCAGTCATGTATCAATTCATCAGTCACATACACCAACACATTCAAACCATATCACACAACTATCTTCATTCAAAACAGTTCCGCAAATTAAACCAAAACAGTCCTATTTCGTATCATTTTCAAACCAATTCATCCTATAACTTCAATCAACCTAACCATTCAAACAAATACATACTGCATTCAGACCTTCATTCAAAGCTCCTACTTCCATTCCTAAAAAAAAAAAAACACAATTGAAGCATCAATCCAAAGAACAAGACGGGGCCGATACCTAGTGTCTACAAAAACAGTCCTGCATAAATCCTCATACTTACATACATTCAAGCAAAAAGACCAAACAAAAATTCATAGTAAACCAAAAGAAATACTATCTCACAGTAGCTAACATTCCTAACTATTCTGACCTTTTCCAATCACTAACAGGAATCAGTTTTAACCTTAGTTTTTTGACAAACTCAATACAAACCACATAGCTATTCCTAAACCCCAAACTAATCAGTTTTTCACTAACAGTTTCTCTAACCATCTTATAACTGCCAAACAGAATTCATAACAGAAAAAACAATTTATAACTCACAGTTTTCCCAACCCTTCCCGAACTAACTGTTTTAACCAATCAAACAGTCCTAACATATAACCCTCAACAGAATTCTCAACAAAAAACAGTTACAAACTAACCTAACAGCCATAACAGAATAACTAAAAACCTATAACTAATCTAACATTCAGTTACACATCTAACAAAACCTCCAACCGAACTCTAACAGAAAAAGAGAGTAAAAGACTAACCTTCGACTGATATATAACAGGTTTCACCCTTCACATTTCAGCTCCCCACCATCTCTTCACCCTTCTCCATCATCCAATCTTCACTTCTTCACCATAACCGTGCCCTCCATAATCTTCTTCAACCTTCTTCTACAATCACTCTCCTCACACATCCATTTTTCCATTTTTTGATTCATCTTCAATCTCTGCAACTTCAATCTCAGTTCCACTTCACTCTTCACCACCTTCATTCTCACCTTCAATCTTTCTCCATAATCTACACTCTTCAATCCTCTCTGCCATCCATCTTAATACTTCCTCCGCACCTTCATCATCATCAATAATCTTCTTCACATAGAAGCCTCAAGCCACAGTTCACGTTCATCCCTGCAACAACGTCACATACAACAACATCTCGTTCACAGAATTCAAGAAGGAGAAGAAGAATACGAATCTAAGGAATTAATTGAGTTCGCCGCGAAAGAAGAGGAGAAACTTACCTCATAGTGTAACAAACTTCTTCGCGATTCTTCACTCTCTCGAGTTCTTTCATAATCTCCTCAGAAAATCATCTTCATCGCAACTGCAGAGAATCATCAACCTCATCATCATGCTGAGTCCATAAGTAGCGGCGAGAACAAACGGCGAAGAGAGTTTGAGATCGAGAAAGAGTGGAACTGAGCGAGTTTGATCGGAGGATGAATTGAGTCTGAGCTGAGCCAAGGGGAGGTAATGTGAGAGAGACCGATTACCGGTGGTTGAAGAAGGATCGGAGAAGGCCGAGGTTATCACCGTCATTTCGCCGCCGTTCACGAGGAGAAGGGAAGTTCAATCGGAGAAGGAGCTTCGTCGCCGCCTTCGGGCTCAAGAGGAAGAAAACTTGAATGGTCACATATCTTTTAACCCTAATCCTCTTTCAATTAATTGCTTGTTTTTATTATTGATGATTGCATTATTAAGAGAAGATCTGTATACTAATGGTGATTAATTGAATTAACGTGAGATTACGAGGATTAATTCCAATTAATTGGGTGATAATTAGAATGTTAATGCAGAAAATATGATAGGATTGGATTGAACAATAGCTTAATTGGATCAAACGAACACATGGCCTTGTTGCCAGATTCTGTAGCGCACCCCCCATGGCCCAATTACTATTTTTGTGCTGGATTAAAAATTGAAACAAAAAACTGATCCCTGGACCTATGATTATGGGCCTGGCGCCTCATTGCTGTCTGCCATCTGAATTCAGTTTTCACCCCCCCTGACTCCATTAAAATGTGTAGATTTTAGGTTCAATCTACAATAGTTTTTTCTTACTTTTAGTTGATAAAAACATGATAAAACCTTTAGCATTTTGTTAGATTTTTAGGTGATCATTGACATTAGAAAAACCATATAAAAATAGTAGATCTTTTAGGTTAATTTTGACATTTGAGTTCTTTTATAAAAAAACCCATAAAAATAGTAGTTTTTAGTTTCATTTCGTACTAATGCTTGAATCATTTTGTGCTATTTCCATGCTCGTTTTGTATAATTGTTGTATGACTTTGTTTCTTGTAATTTTGGCCTTATTTTTGGCCTACCTTGTTAACACCATTACCATGTTATCATTAGGATTTAGACTTGTATAGACAACTTAGACTAGAATTTAGGATTAGTTCCCTATTGCATTCTTTTTCTTTTCAACTCTTTAAAACATTAATAAAAGGAAGATGCGAATCACATTAAGAAAGTGACTGAGAAATGAGTGGGATTCATTCCCTAATCTATTTCTCAATCGCTTAGTGGCGTAGAAACGAGTGGGATTCATTCCCTAATCTGTTTCTCGGTCACTACTTAATGGGAGAGAAACGAGTGGGATTCCTTCCCTAATCTGTTTCTCAAACATTAATTAATGAGAGAGAAATGAGTGAGATTCATTCTCTAATCTGTTTCTCAAACATTACATAATGGGATGGAAGCGAGTGGGATTCATTCCCTAATCTGCTTCTCGATCATTATGCATTTTATGTGATTCGAATCGTGAAGTAAACTCCCTTAAAAAATACACAACCAAAAACACTTCAAAAACATCTAACAATGGTTCAGACTAAAGCAAAATAGAGAAAGTGGTGAGTGGCCCGGTATTGGGAACTGTTCATCACTCATCTACCCTAAAAGACACAAACCAATCTCTTTCTTCTTCTTAAGGGCATCGTTATCTCCGTTCCATTGCATCCTAGGCTGTCCCCTTGTGCAAGAACGCGAGCGTTGACTCCGCCCAATAAAAAACACAAAAACAAACAGAAAATCGTGAGCCGAGCTACGGTAACTCTGATTCCTGAAAAGGATACGTAGGCAGCGGGGTAGGGCCCGTGCGAGTACAATTCTTTATTTTCCCTACATTTTGCATTCATTCGCATTTAGACATAGACATAGTTATACACCCTTTAGATAGAAACAAACATAGGTGGATACCATCGAGTACGATGGGCGTGAGGGGTGCTAGCACCTTCCCCTCGCGTAACCGACTCTCGTGCCTTGATTCTCTGGTCGCAAGACCCTGTTCCTTCCTTTGTTAGGTTTTCTGATATCCCTTTCCCTTATGGGATAAATATATTGGTGGCGACTCTGTTCATTTTTCGCGAGCGTGCGACAACTCCATTGAGCCTGATCAGTTTGAGAATGTTTTTTGATTGGTTACCTCGAGGGGAGAAGTCTGAATACTCTATTGAGTAGATGCATTTTGATTAAGTACCCAGAGGGGAAGAGTTTGAAAACTCCATCGAGTATGATAAAGTTACTTCCACGATTTGTGGGATCTTAAGGGAAGTAAAACTCGAGGATTCTGATAAGATGTACATAATCAGGGGCAGTCACGACGAGGAATCTCTCTCGTGAGTTCAGCGTACCTGGGGCAAGCAAATCAAGGTTTGACATTTCAAATTCGACCAATCAGGGTTAATCAAGTCGAGGAATCTCTCTCTTGATTTCAATCAATCTGAAGTAGTGACGTCGAGGAATCTCTCAAACTCACTCAATCTGGGGCAGTTACGTCGAGATTCGACAAATCTCTTCAAGGATCCGTGGATCAAGAGAAAGAGTATCTCAAACGCTTGGATATGCTGGGGTAAATTATGTCAAGTCAGCGTGGTGAAGAGATCCTTTTGAGACAAATATCTTCGTAAGTTAGGCAGCCTGGGGCACAATATTTTGGTTTGTATTGAAGGAACCGCTATTCACTTGTAAAGTGCAGTTAACCATCACAAAATGGATGAGTATCATAATACTTCCCCCAGCAAGATGCCTAAAGTTACTCTCTCCCCAAGCATAGGAGTTTATTTCTCCTGAGAGTTGGTTCCGTTCCTCGAGCATGGGAATTTATTTCTCCTGGAAAAAGTCTCTCCCCGAGCATAGGAGTTTATTTCTCCTGAAAGTTGCTCCATTCCCCAAGTATAGGAGTTTATTTCTCCTCGGAGTTATTCCAATCCTCTTAACAATGGTTCCTCATTAGGGTTCTCATCCCCAATATGGTAAATTGAGGGAATATCCTCAAGCTAAAAATTCTCCGAGCTATGGCACATGGTGAGAAGTCAGAAGTCATTCTTCAAGTCAACAATCAGAAGTACATCCTGCAAGTTAAAGTCCAATGTCTATTGGCACCCCCACAGAGTTCTTAACACTATGGGGATTCTCCCTGGTGTTTACCTCTCCCGAGGTCAGAGACGAAGCTCGATCGACAAGTTAACGGAATATTCTCTAAAGGGCCCTTGTCATCTCTGCATATAGTAATCATTGCATTCACATTGCATCTTCAAAAAGCGTAGCATTTCCATGAATATGGAGCATTACGCCATGAGAAAAATCAAACATGCATCAATGCATAATCCGGTTCGTGTGTGCTCCAAAGGCACAAAATGATATATCCCTAGAAGAAGTCTCACTTTCTCTCTCTAGTGTGGATTGGATACAAAGTCTTTCTTCGTCAGGATCATTGTCTCTACGGTTATTTCCCGTTTGCTCTGCTCAATCGTTCGGATAACCCATACTTTGTGTGTGGCAATTCGAATGATTGTCACTCTTGTAGAATTACACCCCGCCTTTTGGCCTGAGGGAACCATGTAGTTCTTATGTTCCATAAGTAACAATACCTCTTTTAAAGTCCGGTGTTTACTGGCATCATCTAATAGAGTCTGGTCGTCACCAGTCCTCCTCTTTGTATTCACTTTTTGTGAGTCCCCTTACTGCCTTTTGCATAAGGGATACCTCTTGCTTCTTGCAAGTCTTGTTTTGGTTATTTTCCCGTATGTTGCGTGCAGATTAGAGTGCGAATGAGGGTGGGCATTCAACCCATCTCAATTTTCAATCATTTGGGTAATCATACTTGGTGTGTGGCAACTCGAATGAATGCCACTCTTGAAGAGTACACCCCGCCTTTTGGCCTGAGGGACCCATGTAACTTTTATGCTTCGCAAGCATCATCGCCTCCTCGAAGGTTCAGTGGTTACTGTCATCCGCATGTCGAGTCTAGTCGTTACTAGTCTTGTTTTGGTTATTTTCCCGCATGCTGCGTGCATAATAGAGTGCGAATGAGGGTGGGCATTCAACCCATCTCATTTTTCAATCATTTGAAATCCATACTATGTGTGTGGCAATTCGAATGATTGCCACCCTTGAAGGGTTACACCCCGCCTTTGGCCTGAGGGATCCATGTAATTCTTATGCTTCGCAAGCATCAATATCTTCGTGAAAGCCCAGTGTTTACTGGCATCCCCTGATTGATTCTAGTTGTCACTAGCCTTTCTTTCAGTCAAGCCCAATAGTTATTGGCATCGCCTTCAAAGCCCAATGTTTATTGGCATCGCCTTTAAATTCAGTGTTATTAGTATCCCCAATAAGAGTCTAGTTGTTACTAGTCTCCTTCAGTCAAGTCCAATGATTATTGGCATCTCTTTCCTTAAAGTCCCATGGTTATGGGCATCCTTCAAATTCTGGTTGTTACCTACAAAAGTCCTGTTGTTACAGGCATCCTTTGGTCAGTTCTAGTTGTTACTAGTCTGCTCCTTTAAAGTCCTGGTGTTACAGGCATCCTTTGGTTAGGTCTGATTGTTATTGGTCCTTTCCTTCAAAGTCTGGTTGTTACCAGCAAAAGTCCTGTTGATACAGGCATCTTTTGGTCAGTTCTAGTGGTTACTAGCCTTTTCCTTAAAGTCCTGTGGTTACAGGCATCCTTTGGTCAGGTCTGATTGTTATTGGTCCTTTCCTTCAAAGTCTGGTTGTTACCAGCAAAAGTCTTGTTGTTACAGGCATCCTTTGGTCAGTTCTAGTTGTTACTAGTCTGTTCCTTTAAAGTCCTGTTGTTACAGGCATCCTTTGTTCAGTTCTAGTCGTTACTAGTCTGTTCCTTTAAAGTCCTGTCGTTACAGGCATCCTTTGGTTAGGTCTGATTGTTATTGGTCCTTTCCTTCAAAGTCTGGTTGTTACCAGCAAAAAGTCCTATGGTTATAGGCATCCTTTGGTTGAGTCTAGTGGTTACTAGCCTTTTCCTTAAAGTCCTGTGGTTACAGGCATCCTTCGGTTAGGTCTGATTGTTATTGGTCCTTTCCTTCAAAGTCCGGTTGTTATCGGCAAAGGTCCAGTAGTTGACTGGCGTTTCTTGTTTATATCAAGCATTTAATAGTATCCCTTGTTTGGAATCAGTGGTAACTGGTGTCCTCTCTCAAAATCAAAATTGCAAGATTCTCTTCAGAGTTATTACTCCAGAGCGCAAATTTTTGGGTTCTTTGGTATTCAATCAACTTACACCTCAAATGTCTTGAACTTGTATCGTTCGTACATTCAGGTCCAAGAAGATTGAATAGGGGCAGCTGTTGCACCCCAAAATTTACCCACATATTTATTTCTAACTAGCTCATGCTTTTCATTTCATATGCATCATCTTTCTATTAGGTCATTAGCATAACCATATGTTCATTAATCAATAAACGTGGCAGGGGATCAAGGTCATAGATGAAGGTGAGGTTTCACATGGTTCGAAGTTCATATCTCATGCAGGTTTGTTCCTATTGGGGTTCTCAACTGATCATGGAGTAAGGTCCGTTTCGTTGTGCTTGCGTCAACTATTGGATTTTCAAGGTTGTGCCTATGATTATCTTATTGTCAAGATTTCATCGGGTTCATTCTCCATTTCAAAGTTTGGTTCACCTGATCATTTGGAATACGAGTTATTCATCTAAAGCTTCATTAAAAGAGTGTGGATTTGTTCATTTGGGGACGGTATTGAGCCACTTTCAATTTTTGAAGACATTGGGCAAAATTGACTTTTGGTCAAAGTCAACCATGGACGGTTGACTTTGTGACCAAAATCCATAATGAGTTATCTTGGGTTTTTGTATTATGATGTTTGGCCGAGTTGCAAATGGGAGAATATTTGGAATTGAAGCACTTAGATGGAAGGAGTTCTCCTTAAATTCAATACATGGGAACTACATGAATATATCAATTGCAAGTGAAGAGAGATTACATTGTTTGGACTACAGTTTCTAATTTGGTTCAAAGTCATTACATTGAGGAAGCTATCATTATAAGTTAATACAAAGTTTCAAAACAAAGTCATTCAGCTCAAACAACATGCAACAATCCTCATTGTCAAGCCTTGGGCTCCAATTGTCCATCACAAAATAAAACTACCAGTTGGTGTTAAAGGCCCCCATCACAAAATAAAACTACTCATTGTTCCTGTACCTAACAGTAGCCTTGCACTTGACATATATTTGAAAATACCAAGCTCCATATAAGTTTAAACCAAACAATATCTGTCTGCACTAATCCTAAGACCTATATCTATTTCTCTTCAATTCTTCATCATGTTTGGACCACAAAAACCATGCCCTGCATCACTGCATATAATTGAGTCGACACCGGAAAACGCGGACAGTCTAAACCGAGCTTATGCATCCGAAATCAACCTGTACAAATTCAGTCAACAAAAGTCGCATCAGTACCGTAAAAACCAATACGCTATCTAAACTCAGTTCAGAGTATACAGCAGCCAGTCACACGGTTAATAA
Organism: Vicia villosa; assembly: GCF_029867415.1. NCBI lineage: Eukaryota > Viridiplantae > Streptophyta > Magnoliopsida > Fabales > Fabaceae > Vicia > Vicia villosa. Next base: position 66,157,640 of record NC_081181.1, on the reverse strand, counting down.
TCTGATCACGTAATTTACGAAATACGAAACAGGGCTGTATGAATAAAATTCAGCAATCATGAAGTTATCCCATATATGAGGCCAAACAGCAATACATACATCAGTTCACTACAACAAGAAAACTGTCCCATTTGTAACTAACATAACCAATTCAAACCATATCAAACCACATTCAAATAAACCAATTTCAGTAACAGTTAACATATCCTCTAACTTCGGTAACTGAAACTAACAATCTCCTATCCTTGTAACTACCTTTCTCAACATCAACCAATTTCATTTTCACATATAACTAACTTTCCAAAAATCAGTTACTCAATAACTAACACTTTAACCTTCCCAAACCAATCCAACTAACTTTCCAAAAATCAGTTACTCCTAACCAACTTAACAGAATCCTGACTATAACTAACTTCCCTAACCAATTTCATAACCTCTACTAACATTTCAGTTACAATCCCAACAAACTAACCTTACAGCCATAACAGAATAACTAACAACCTATAACATAAACACCATTCAGTTTTCACATCCTAACCAACCAAGCAGATTATAACAAAAAAAACCAGAAGAGAAAGAAGAAGAATCAAAAACTGAATTGTAACAGAAAATTGGAGAAAAGCTAACCTGAAACTTCCCCCATACTCTATATAACAGGATCTTCACAATCAGAAAGCGCTGGATCCTCACTTCACATTCAAAACTTCAGGCACCATTCTCACCTTCCACTCTTCTTCATCTTCAAATTCCCTTCACACTCAACACTCATCTTCTTCACATTCACCATTGAACTCTCTCTGCCTCACCATCATCACACACACCACTTCATTCATCCTTCCCTCTCAACTCAACCACACGCAAGAGAAACCAAAAGAGATGGAAGAAGAAAATTATTAGAAGAACGAGGAGATCATAACAGAAAACGAATCTTGTAACTAACCTCTGAACCGATTCTTCAATCTTCATCACCATTCTTCAATCCTCTCTTCAATCGATTCGAGAGTCCTCATCTCTGCATCTACAATCTTCATCCTCATCCAATCTCAGATTCTTCAGGCCTTCAATCATTCATGTAACAGAGAGTTTCTCATAAACTCTGCAACATTCTTCATCAATCACCAAAAAGCATTCAATCTGCAAACAACAACAACTTCAATTAACGACTAAGAATCATCATCATCACGAACAACAACCAAAAAAAAACGCAGAGGCGAAAAGAGTGCAAGAAAGTAGAGGAAGAAGGAGCCGAGGAACGAAGAGGTGAGTTCGAAGACAAACCTGCGCTATCAAAGGTGATTCGGATGACTCGCCGATTGGTAATCCTCAAAACCTTTCATGAGTTCGCGTTTGCTCTCCGCCATGGTTGAATCAGTGAAGAACTAGAAGGAAGACGGGAGCGTGTTTATGATGTTGGCTAGAGTTTCGATCGGAGACGGTGAAACCCTCCGTCGCGCGCCGCCGTGAGTTCATCAGAGAAAGCAGGAATCGAGAGGTTCATGAGCATAAAACAGAGTAGAAAAGCTGAGAACGAAGAGAAGGGAAGAGAGATGAGAGGCGAGACGGAGAGAGCGCCGGTCACTCAGAGAACCGGAGAAGGTTCATGCTCCGCCGCGCGCCGTTTCAAGTGAGGAAGGGACGAGAACGAAAAAGCTAAAAGGTCACATGTCTTTAACCTAATTCCTATTTCAATTCAAATTTGCATTAATTTTAAGTTTAATTATAATAATTGGATTTAATGGGAAATAATTGATGTTAATAGAATGTGATTAATCTGGATAATTGAGTTTAATTAACATAAAAAAAAACTGAACAAAATCATCATGGATCTTCCTGGGCCAAGCGAAATTGCTTGCTCATACCCCCACTCTGGCCCAGCTCACACGTTTTTGTGTATGTTTGAATAACAAAAAACTCTGCTTGGGCCTCCTTCCTTTGGGCCCTTCGCCAGTTACTGACCTCACCACCATTTTCAGCATACACCCCCTGAGCCCATTCTTAATTGGTAGATTTTAGGTCTTCTTACTTAGTTTTTTACTAGATTTTTAGATAATAAAAGCATATAAAAATCATAATTTTCTCATTAGATTTTTAGATAATAACAACATTTAGAATCATTGATTTTTGTTCAATTTTTAGGTAATAAAAATGACATAGAAAACAATAAAGATACTAGTTTAGGCTTATTAGAATTTAGGTTCTTTTAGTATAATTAGGTTTGAATTAGATTTCCACTAACACTTAAAAACTCATAAAAAATAGTAGTATTTTTTAGTTTAAATTCGCACTAATGCTTGAATTGTTTTTGCACTATTTCCATGCTATTTTTTTGTATAATTGTTGTGTGATTTCGTTACTTGTTTTTGGCCATATTTTTGGCCTACTTTGTTAATACCATTTTAATGCGCCTTTTAGAATTTAGTCACCATGTTAACTTTAGAATTAGACTTAGAATAACAATTAGATTAGAGAATAGCTTAGTTCCCCTTTATTCATTCTTTCTCTTTTTTCAACATTAAAACATTAACAAATAAAGATGCGAATCACATTAAGAAAGTGATGGAGAAATGAGTGGGATTCATTCCCTAATCTGTTTCTCAATCACTTAGTGGCATAGAAATGAGTGGGATTCATTCCCTAATCTGTTTCTCGGTCACTACTTAATGGGAGAGAAATGAGTGGGATTCATTCCCTAATCTGTTTCTCGAACATTAAATAATGGGATAGAAATGAGTGGGATTCATTCCCTAATCTGTTTCTTGAACATTATATAATGGGATAGAAGTGAGTGGGATTCATTCCCTAATCTGCTTCTCGATCATTATACATTTTATGTGATTCTAATCGCAAAGTAAACTCCCTTAAAAAATACCCAACCAAAAACACTTAAAACATCTAATAAAGGCTCGAATTAAAACAAAGTGACGAAGTGGTGCGAAACCTTGTATTGGGTTTTGTTCATCATGTAGTTACATAAAAAACACAAACCCAAGTTCATTCTTTTGCCTTGTTAGGTGCTTAAGAACAAGTTAAGTCCTTTCCAAAAGTAGGCGTATAAGTCTCCAAAGGTCGAGCATCGTGGATTGTGACCTTAACCGCTGTTCAACTAAAAAACACAAAACAAATAGAAATTATGGAGCCGAACTACGGTCGCTCTGATTCCTTGTAAGGGATACGTAGGCATTGGGTCGCGGGGCCTAAGCGAGCACACTTGTAAATAATTCCTTCTTTTCCCCGTGTTTATTTTGCATGCATTCACATTTAGGTTTTAGACATAGATACACCCTTTAGATAGAAACAAACATAGGTGGATACCATCGAGTACGATGGACGTGAGGGGTGCTAGCACCTTCCCCTTGCGTAACCGACTCCCGTGCCTAGATTCTCTGGTCGAAAGACCTTGTCCTTGTTCTGAGTTAGGTTTCTGATATTCCTTTCCCGCGATGGGATGAATATATTAGTGGCGACTCTGATTCCATTTTTCGCGGTAGCGACAGACCTTTCTTAGCCACTGCTGGTGCCATCATCGATGTGAAACGAGGGAAGCTTACCTTCGAAGTCGGAGAAGAGAAGATTGAATTCATTCTTTCTCAATTCCTCAAAGCACGCTCTATAGTTGATACATGCTGTTTTGTTGACATAATTGATGAGTGTGTAAAGGAAATAAAGTCCGAACCACATGAAGAAACTGAAATCCTAAGAATTCCTATACCACCTATCATAGAAGACGATAACTGGCGAGGGGAATATCAAGACAATCATCTAAGTGAATGCCTAGCACTGACTCCTGAACCTATACCTGGACCTAAGAAACCCGCCATAGAACTTAAAACATTACCGAGTGATTTAAGGTACGAATTCCTGGACGAAAAACTTAAACGATCTGTCATAGTTAATGCCAATTTAGGAAGAACCGAAACCGAAAAGTTACTCACTGTCCTAAGAAAATACCCAACCGCTCTAGGGTACAACATCTCAGACCTAAAAGGAATAAGTCCTTCTCTATGTATGCACCACATTATGCTCGAAGAAGATTGCAAAACCTCTAGAGAGCATCAGAGACGAATAAATCCCATCATGAGCGATGTTGTTAAAAAGGAAATTCAAAAACTATTAGAAGCCGGAATCATATATCCTATATCCGATAGTAAATGGGTTAGCCCTGTTCATGTCGTACCTAAGAAAGGAGGAGTTACTGTTGTTACCAATGCAAAAGGCGAGTTTGTAGCACACCGTACCCAAATTGGACGGAGAATGTGCATCGATTATAGGAAGTTAAACAAAGCCACTCGTAAAGATCATTTTCCTTTGCCCTTCATATATCAAATGCTCGAACGTTTGGCAAAACACTCACATTTCTGTTATTTAGATGGTTATTCAGGAGTTTTCCAAATTCCTATCTACCCTGATGACCAAGAAAAGACGACATTCACATGTCCTTATGGTACGTTCGCTTATAGACGAATGCCCTTTGGACTCTGCAATGCACCCGCAACCTTCCAATGATGCATGATGGCAATCTTTGCTGATTTCCTTGATGGAATGATGGAAGTATTCATGGACGATTTCTCTGTCTGTGGAGAAAGTTTTGAAGTTTGCTTAGCAAACCTCGAATTAGTACTCATACGATGCGTAAGCGTAAATCTAGTACTCAATTGGGAAAAATGCCACTTCATGGTTCGACAAGGAATCGTACTTGGACACATCGTGTCCGATAGAGGAATCGAAGTGGATAAGGCAAAGATTGAAATTATTGAAAACCTTCAGCCGCCCAAAACCGTTAGAGAAATAAGAAGCTTTCTAGGACACGCCGGTTTTTACCGACGTTTTATTAAAGATTTCTCTAAAATAACCAAGCCCTTAACTGAGTTACTGATGAAAGATGCTGAATTCATCTTTAACGACAAATGCGCTGAAGCGTTTCAAACACTTAAACAAGCACTAATCTCTGCGCCGATTATGCAACCTCCTGACTGGAGTGAACCCTTCGAAATAATGTGCGACGCAAGCGATTATGCTGTAGGTGCTGTTCTAGGCCAACGAAAAGATACGAAACTCCATGTCATATACTATGCGAGTAAAACCCTAGATGAAGCCCAAATGAATTACGCCACAACAGAGAAGGAACTATTAGCAGTTGTGTTCGCGTTAGACAAATTCCGTTCCTACCTGGTAGGAGCCAAAATAATCATATACACTGACCACGCCGCTATTAGGTACCTTCTAACTAAGAAAGACGCCAAGCCGAGATTATTAAGATGGATCCCTTTATTACAAGAATTCGATTTAGAAATTAAAAACAAAAAGGGAACCGAAAATGTCGTAGCCGATCATCTTTCTCGACTCGAAAATCTAAAACCCGAACAAGTACCAATCGATGACGATTTCCCTTACGAAAGACTCATTGCTCAGTTGGAAGCTAACGAAATAGAACCATACCATCCAACCATTGAATCCAACAACTTAGTAGAAGTGGCTTTAGCTCACTCTGCTGCACCTTGGTACGCAGATTTCGTAAACTACCTAGCCGCTAGTGTTCTTCCACCTGATCTAACATATCAACAAAAGAAAAAGTTCTTCCACGACCTTAAACAATACTACTGGGATGAAACTCTCCTCTTTAAAAGAGGATCTGACGAAATTTTTCATCGTTGCGTGCCCGAAGAAGAAATCGAAAGCATAATAGATCACTGCCATGCCGCACCTTATGGAGGTCACACAAGTACATCTAAAACTTGTGCGAAAATCCTATAATCTGGCTTTTATTGGCCTAATCTATGGAAAGATATGCACATCGCTGTTTTAAACTGTGACTGCTGCCAACGCACTGGAAACATTTCCCGACGCGATGAAATGCCTCAGAAAAGCATCCTAGAAGTAGAAGTTTTCGATGTTTGGGGAATCGACTTCATGGGACCCTTTCCATCTTATTTTGGTAACAAATACATACTCGTAGTTGTGGATTACGTTTCCAAATGGATCGAGGCTATAGCCTCTCCAACAAATGACACACGAGTTGTGATCAAGCTTTTCAAGAACATAATCTTTCCAAGATTTGGTGTGCCCAGACTCGTCATCAGTGACGGAGGTTCTCACTTCATTTCCAAAATCTTCGAGAAACTCTTAGTGAAGTATGGAGTTAAGCATCGTGTAGCAACACCATACCACCCGCAAACGAGTGGCCAAGTGGAAGTCTCAAACAGAGAAATTAAACAAATACTTGAGAAAACTGTTGCCACATCTAGGAAAGATTGGTCTTCTAAGTTACATGAAGCGTTGTGGGCATATCGAACTGCTTTTAAAACACCCATAGGAACCACACCCTTCAAGTTAGTTTATGGAAAATCTTGTCACCTTCCGGTTGAACTCGAGCATAAAGCTTATTGGGCCATTAAAACCCTTAATTTAGATTACTCTGCAGCCGGAGAAAAGAGAATCCTCGATATAAACGAACTAGAAGAGCTTAGATTAGACGCTTACGAGAATGCTAAGATCTACAAAGAAAGAACGAAAAAATGGCACGACAAACGCATATCTAGGAAAGAATTCAATGAAGGAGACATAGTACTCCTATTCAATTCACGACTTAAACTCTTTCTCGGAAAATTACGTTCTAGGTGGTCTGGCCCTTTCGAAGTCACTAAAGTTTTCCCAAGTGGCGCCGTAGAAATTAAAAGTAAGTCTAGTGACCCATTTATCGTAAATGGGCAACGTTTGAAACACTACCACTGCATTGAAAATAAAGATTATTTCGCTAGTCTGAAGCTTTTACAGCCACTGGCTGAATCGAACGACTAACTGCTTACAAAAATTATGTCGAGCTTGCAACATTAAACAAAGCGCTTCGTGGGAGACAACCCACCGTTTTTTTTATGTTTCTCTTTATCTTTAAATTTTAAATTTTAATTTTTACGTGATTTTATTATTATTATTTAAAATATTATTTCAATTTCATTTTTTTTCTTTCTTATTTATATTTTATTTTGTTTTTCTTATTTTTCTTTTTTGTTTTACTCAAAAAGGCATTTGGCCATTGCTAACTAGTTATTTCTATAATTTACTCTAATTTCAGGCTAATTTACATTTTTAGCTAGTGACTGACTGTAGTAAAGGCTCGAGTAGATTATATGAGTATCACGTTCAGGGGACGAGGTCAGAGGATGAGGTTTGAGGACTTAGTCGATAGGGACATGACACCCACCATTTATGCTGATGACCGTGCTATGAATGCCTTAGGCATTAGAGAGAGTGTGTTGTACTGGCTACACCGGATAGGTTGGGATACTTCCCCCATTATGAGGAGATTTAGTACCTACCGTAAGATTACCCTTGAGTTCCTGAGTTCTTTGAACTACTTGCCTAACCATGGTCTAGGATTTAACCGTGGCTTGATCCGGTTTAGGATGTTTGGTCTTGATTACCGCTTTAGCCATATCGAGTTTGCTAACCTTTTACGCTTTCCTAGTGGCCCTGATGTATTCACTGTCATCCAAGAGGAGCTTTTCCAGTACCGTGAGCTTGACTATTTCTGGGGTAGTATAACTGGTAACTACAACCCTGAACCCGAAGATATGTACTCTGAGAGCATCCATAACCCTGCTATTAGGTATTTCCATAAGATCCTAGCCCATACCCTGTTTGGAAAAGAGCAACACATTTCCTTGGTATCCCGTGATGAGCTTTTCATTATGTTCTGCGCTTCACAAGGCCGTCCTGTAAATGCGGCTACCTTTATGGTAGCCAATTTTACCCGTATCATAGACACTCCTGACACACCTATCCTTATAGGAGGCCTAGTTACCATGATAACCAATACCGTAGGTATGCGTCAACCACTTCTAGGATTAAATCCTTATGGCGGTATTCGACCTATGAATATCCATTTTTGTTTCAACACTCATCTGTTAGGCAACCTTGGACCAATTGAGTTTGAATTGCTCATTAACCACCATAGTGTGTTTCAATTTGTCCTACCTAACCCTATCACGAGCGTGCACGATAGAAATAACTGGCTTTTTGACCTGAATCACCCACCTACACCTCCCTCACCTGAAACACCTCAAATATATGACATCGCAGCTGATTATGATCCCGAGACTCCTCCTCACTATTATAATGAACCTCCCCCTGATCGTTATATTGTTTCACCTGATGCATCTCCCGTTTCTGCTCAATCTGCTACTCCGCCTAATGCTGGACCCCCGCCTCCGCCTCCTGACTTTACTACCGCTATAACTAATTTAGAGGCTCAGATTGAAGGCCTACGCGGCGAGTTCGCCACCTTGCGTACGGACTTTCACGGTTTTATGGACATCATCACGGAGCAGATGGATCACTTGTATCAGGACTTCTTTCTTTTTGATTTTTTATATTTTCGGACCCTCAGCACTAAAACAGTGTGGACACTGTTTACTCTAAGTGTGGGGGGAAGAAAAATTAGATTTTCCTTCTTTTAGTAATTTATTTCTTCAGTTTTTAGTATTCTTGGAATTAATTTTCTAGGTTTCAGTATCGGTAATTTTAATTTTTGGAATTTTAACTTTCAGTATTTTTGTTTCCGTTAAGTAATACAATTCAGCAATTTGGTTTCATTTCATTTTGATTTTTAGCTGAATGGTTTAATATTATCTGTGTTATTGCTGCACTATTTTAATAGTCTAGTATATTGTCCAGTTTGGTTTGAATCTGTGTTTGATGTACTATTGTGTGTATACTGTCTGCAACATTAAGGTCATTCAATATATCTTACATAATCTGGTTTGAATATGGAGAGGCACTGAAATAACACATAGTACAAATGTCTGCTACTTGTTTTGAATTCTTAGGCTTTCTATGTGTTATAAAAAAAAATTGACTGAACCAGTTTTATTGAATTAGATACACTACTAGTATATCACATAGCTGCCAATAGAGTATATTTTTCTGTTCTAAATATGTTACTGTGTTAGTCAAAATGGTTATGAATTTTAAATTAGGGTGACTCTGAAATCTAAATTTATTACCTGAGTTTTAAACCTGAAAAGTAGAGTAAATTTTAGCATGAATAGTACCCAACAGCAGCTTGCAAATATGTGTTGAGTACTTTTGTTATTCGTTGCAAGCAATAAAATTTTTTTTTTTGGGACACCCGTCCCCCCTTCACACCACCACAACACAAGGGACACCCGTCCCCTCTTCAAGGGACACCCGTCCCCTCTTCAAGGGACACCCGTCCCCTTTTACTTCTCTTTTTATTTTTTTTTTAATTTTTTTCTTTCTTTATTCTTTCTCTCTCTCACGTGCACTCTCTTTTTCTTTCCTTTTCCTTTTCCATTTTTTTTCTCTCTCCTATCTAGTTCATTCTCCTTTATTATGCTCTCTTACATGCATGTATTATGATTGGACCATACTTACACTTGGTCAAAAATAATAATAATATCTCAACAACTTTCTCTGAAATTCATTTACTCAAATTTATTTTTCACCCACCACATTCACCCTTGTCTCACTCTCCCTCATGTTTTCTCTCCCTCCCACATGATTTCTTCCCTCTTTCCAATTTTCTTGTCTTATGCAAACATTGCATGCTTTTTAATTGGACCACTCACTTTTACTTTTGGTCAACAAATATGACACATGCATGCACCACAAATTAATTTCTCTGCATAATATTTACTCTCATTTAATTTTTTTTCACTCACCTCATTCACTCCCTCTCACACGTTTTCTTCCTCCCTCCACCTATTTCTTTTATTCCACACTTTAATACACCACCCCACTATTTCTCTTCCTATATTTTCCTTCATCTTCCAAACCTCTAAATTTCTCTTAACCTTTCTCTCTACCCTTTTCTAGTAACCATCACCCTTTCCAACTCCTTCATTTAAAATCCATTTAAAATCCATTACTCCCCTTTGTTACTAAATAAACATATAAAAACTCCTACCTTTTTCATTACTATACTATTCATTTCTCAAAATCTCTATCTTTTCAAGAAAAAAAATTATTACCAAGTTCTCTTCCATTATGAACATTAGAGTTAGAAACCAAAACAAAATTGTTCGACCACCTCCCGATTTATCCCAAATCGTTTTTAGACCCGATGATGGAGGAGATCAACGTGACAAATACATGGAATTCTACCAACGCTCTGTCACTCCGATGAAATACGCAGACGCGGATTGTCTTGAAACACTAGGTCTACTCGATAGTGTGCTTTGGATGCTTAAACAAGTTGGTCTCGACGACCTTTGCTCCAGCAAAGACCTAACTTATGAATCGCTCGTGCTTGAGTTCTTAAGTTCCTTTATTTATTCAAGTTCATCAGATGATCCTGAAATCTCTGGAATAGCACGGTTCAGGATGTTTAGTCGTGAATATTCTGTAGGGCACGACCGCTTGGCCGAACTGTTACATTTCAAAAGAGGGGAAGATGCTCACTGTGAAATTCGTGCACCTGAAGGACACTGGGAAACCGTAGGTTTTACACTCTGGCAAAACCTAACTGGAGAAGAAACCGTAGGATGGAAGGACCTATACGCTGCACGCATCCAAAATCCGGCCATCCGATATTTTGATCGCGTCTTGGCGTACACCATTTTTGGCCGATCAAACAACAACAAAGTAAACCAAACTGAGATGTTTTTTTTGTTCTGCTCGCTCTCCGGAAGAAAATTCAACGCGGCATCTTTTCTCCTTGACCACATTTTCGCAAGTATTTACATAAAAGGAACTACCCCCTTTATTTTTGGTGGTCTCATTACTTCGTTAGCAATCGCTTTGGGCTTAAATAACGAGCTAGCGACTATCTCTCATCTTGCCATGCCCGCACAAGCTCTTGATCTAGCCTATTGTAGAGTTTCACATTTAGTTTCTCCAAGAGCGGATGGCAGATTCAATTTGGTTGTTAATGGCAGAAAAGTGGAGAGCGTCATTCTTCCTTGTCCTGACCGTATTGACGTTACACATATGTCAAGGTGGCGCTTTACACTTGATGCACCTGCTCTTGACCAAGAACATGAACAAGTGCCCGAAAACCTTCCACCAATTCATCCTCTTCCGCAAAGGGTACCTGGAAACGCCCCTCGGCAAGTTACTATGAACTCCATCTACGACGCCATTTTGCAACAAAATGCGCTGTCAACTCAAAGACACAATGAAATGTTGCAAATGGTGCAATAATTTCAAACTCAGCATCACCAAAATTACCAAGAAGTGTCAAACCGGATAACGGGATTGAGCGATGAAATGCATACGTTGTCACTTTGTGTGGACGATGTTCATAACTATTTCCAACAATCCGATGAACCATCCGACTCTGGTAGGCGTAGAAGAGTTCGCACAAGAGGACGACGAATGACACAAGAACAAAATGAAGAGTAGGAGGTCATTTTTTTTTCTGTATGCCTTGTTGCATTGAGGACAATGCACACTTCAAGTGTAGGGGAGGAGTTTTCTATGTTCCTTTTATTTATCTTTGTCGCAATTTCCATTCAATAAAAAAAATTTATGTTAGTTAAATCCTACGTATGCGATTTTTCATACTTATTTTAATTCCTCTATTTCTTGAGCCATAACAAAAAAAATTTTAGCATGATTAGATGCATAGCTCTAAACGCCCGAAAGTACGAAGGTTACTCATCTTTAAGATATGTTGGAAACTTGAGTGAAATTGAGAAAATATTATTACCGTCTCGACACTCTAAAACCCCCGAGTTTGCTAGACCGATTTGAGTACCTATTATACCAAAATCTCAAACTTTAGTTTAAAGTAACCCTGAGTAGTTTATCTAGCAGTCGGCACCGTCTTAAACACAAACTACGTAGAGAATCGATGAATATAAGTGAATGATCCTTATAATTTATGAAAATATTACTCCATGCTATAAGGAATGTACCAATTAAGTTAGGTGACCCTCACCCGGTCATTTAACCTAACGGCCGCACAACCTAAAAATTCTAATTTAAGAAACTCATTGTTGGTTGGTTCAAATGTTATCTGGTATTGAACTTGGTAGGGCGAACTACGGTTCGATCCCCCACAACCTGCAGTTGAGTGAATAGAAGGAGTAGACCACATAACTGTGCCAGAACCCCGTGCTTAAAAGGATCATAGTCGCTAACCGGTTACTCTACTATGTGCGTGATAAGATAATGGGCTTAATGTGATTGCGCTCGAATGAAAATGGGTGAAACAAGCAAAAAAGGGATAAAGGATTAGCTATAATGGCACGATTCGGATTGGTATACATACGGCGGAGTTGTCTAGTGTCGTTACTGTATTTTTGGTGTTGAGATTTATCTCATGATATTCTAACAATAACATTTCGTAACCAAGTACAACTCGAGGTGTGACGTGAGTTTGCATTTAATATGTATTGTCCAACTTTTTTTTCATGATTATTTGCTTGAGCACAAGCAAAGGTTCAAGTATAGGGGAGTTTGATAACACGGAAATATACCATATTATTTGATTTAATTAACATGGATTATGTCCTTATTTTAATTAATTATATTATTTTTTTTTAGTATTATGCTGGTATTTTTATCTTATTGCAGGTATTTAATTTATTTCGAGTTCGGATGAAAAACATAGCATATTGCAAGAAATTACCGGAAAGAAGAAGAAAAATATGGATGAAGAAAAATATTGAAGAAGAAAAATATTGAAGAAAATTAGAAGAAGAAAAAATAAAGAAAAAAAAAGAAAAAAAATAATGGTGGGGACACCCGTCCCACACCAAGGGACACCCGTCCCATGTGATACAACGTGTGATGGAAGGAATTGGTGGGGACACCCGTCCCTCACCAAGGGACATCCGTCCCAGTGAATGAAATGAAAAGAAAGAAATAGGGGGGGCACACCCGTCCCTCACCAAGGGACACCCGTCCCACTTGCATTTTCAGAATGTGTCAAAATGTGCTCCGCTTCTTCAGCAACTTCACTTCAGCAACTCCGCTATTCGCTATTTTTCTGCGCCCGACTCAGCCCACTCTCCCCTAGATTCTCTCTTCAGCAACTGCATCCTACAACTATATAAGGAGTAGAATCCAGCATGATTAGGTTCGCCTCTTCGTCCGCCGTAAACAAGTTCAGAGCTTTATTTTTCAGTCTTAAGTTTTCCTTTCAATTTTCCAGTTCAAGCTTTTGGTTTCTACACCGGAAATCAAAAGCCCCCTTAGTTTGTTTTTAAACTTCCATAATTAGTTTTAGGTTTTACTGTTCGTGCAATTTCCTTTTTCTGCATTTGACTTTAATCCGAGAAGAAAGAAGCAAAAACCCTACCGGTCTATGGAGGATTTGCATCTGATACTCAAAGCATATTTCAATCTTCAATTTAATTTTCCAGGTTTTTATATTTATATGCTTTTGCCATTAATTTCCATATCTGATAACTTCTTTGAGTTTATGTCTATTTATCATTATTATTCTGGATTTGTTATTAATATCATGTCTAGCTAAACGTATTAATACCGATATGTAGTCTTAAACGAAGGTATTCAGTAACGAATTGGCATAAATATATTTTTACAATCAAATCTGTTTTCTGGTTCGATTCTTAATTTAAATATTATAACTGTTTATTACGAGAGTAAAAACAATATAGAGGTTAAAATTAATAAGAACGAGAGTTTGCAATTTTAACTAGACAGTGAATACAGCGAGAGCGCTTTAGTTTTGAATACAGCGAGAGCGCTTTAAGATTAACTGAATTTTATTTGTTTTCAAAAAGAATTTTTGAAGTGTTAAGTGATACAGCGAGAGCGCTCATTTAGGTTCAATTTTGAAGTCAGAGTCATTAAACACGAGAGTGTGAGATAAAGATTTTTAAATAAGTAATTTTCACTGAAAAAAGGATTTGTGGCATTAGGAACAAAATACCAATAAGTTACCGAATACCTGAAGTTAGATAATTACATACCGGTGTTTTCCCAATAATTAATTTTAGACTTTATTAAATTACTTCGCTCCCCTTATTCGTTAACCGAACATCATTAGCCTTAGATTTACACCTCAACATTAGATAACGGTAGTTTGACTTTTAGTCCTTTGGGTTCGATAATCTTTAAAGCTACGCGATACGACTGTGCACTTGCAGTCACGAATCTATAGACATACTAAGTCGCGATCATACCTACTGCCAATATATGTTTTTAAATCGTTGCATGCAGGTGGATTAAAGGGGTTAGAGTACCCCATTGCAGAACTGAGGTTGCTTATCGGATGTTGTTGTAATTCTGCAGATTATCGCGAGTCCGCTAAGCGGACGAGCGGAGGCCGCTCAGCGGATATTCCAGAAGCAAATGTTGTCATGAGCCTGCTAAGCAGACCCAGGCCGCTTAGCAGAAGATGCTGATTGCATTAATTCTTTCCCCTGAGTGCAGTTTGACTCCATGTTTAGAACCGAGCTCCTCTCCGACTAATAGTATGCTTTTGTTTGACACATGCGTGGTGCTTAAGACACTTACTATTGTCTTTTCCTTTTGATTACATAGGTTACATGTTATGCGTAATATTAAATATTCTAATTCAATAACTCTTGTCTTTTCTTTTATGATTGATTATGAATATAATGATGAGACAAGATATGAAATGTGTGATGTCTAATGTTTCGATTAAACATTCAGATTGGATTGTCTTATAAGACTTTACGCTTGTTATGCGTGTGTATGCTTGAATCTAAGCGGGCCAGGGGCTAGGTTGGGAACATGAATTCGACCTTCTGGTCAATGGAGTGTCCCGGACATTGTGGTCCATGATATAGCTTGATCTTGTGATCATTGGGGCTCACACCTGAGCTACTGTTGTAGTGTGTTTGTGAGGATCGCGTGGAATTTTACTCACTTGGTGTTAACACACTTGCGTGCTCGGTATGATGGGGTTATGTGGCCATGTAGGCTAATACATAATCGGTAACTCACCTCTAGTGAAGTTAACTAGACTAAGCACTAGGCTTTCGCGCGATGGGCTCATGCGTCAAGACAACGGTTCGGTACTTGGTGTGAACACACGTGCGTAAAGGTGGTCATCGGGAAAATGATTCCATTTCGGCTAATGTCATCTCGCGGCCAAATAGGCTTGTGAGAACCCGCTTAACTACTCTAACAATGTGCTTGTACAAGTCTCTTGGCAATAGACATGGGTGTAACTCATCGAGGGTATGTATTTTATAACCCAGTCGAGGCATTAACGCGTTTCCTGATTTCCTGTACATGGGTATGTGTTTGCATACGTGTTTGTTGTACTATATGTGTACTTGTGATATGATGACTCCTATGGTGGACGATTCATGTGTTTGCTCCATACTTGTATCGGGTGTGAGGATAAACCCCGAATCAATGATGGATTCGTTTTGTGATGCATGTACCCTGTAGATCCGAGTGGACCCATAGGATAGGCGGACTCATTGAGATTTAGTAATCTCACCCCAATCATCTTATCTTTTTCAGGTGCAGTTTGTAGTATTTGATTAGTAGCAGATTCAGATTGAAGATTTAAAAGTGGTTATGGCTCGAAGACCTTGTTAGATCTTATCTTCCGCTGTGCAGATCCATTGAAGACACATGTTTTGTTATTCCTAGTAGAATTTCATATTGTATATAATATGGATCTTTATATATCTAAAGCTTTTGTTTGTACTCAATATCAATTTTTAACGTTTCATGCATAATATACTAGTCAGTTATGTATGGGGTGTTACAATTTTTCTCATGACTTTTCCTTTTAATTCAATTTCCATCAAATAAAAAAATGGTAAAATATATTTTCTAGCCAATTAGAATTTTAGGAATCCATATTTTTTTTAGGACTTTTAATTGATGGTTTGTTATTTTTCTTCAATTTTTTATTGGTTTACATAATAAAAAATACTTAGTTTTAGTCTTTTTAATTCGTAAAAATAGCCTTAAGCTTGATAAAAAATACCATCGTGCTTATGATTTTTTTCTTTGTTAGTTTAGAATTTATTTCTTTTCATCTTGTGAATATTCTTTATATTTTGTGAAATCCCCAAAATACCCCTAGTTGTTAAAGTTGACTTAGGTCAACTTAAATGACTTTTTCCCATCCTTTCTACTTAGTATATTCCCATAGGTTATTAGTTTAATTTTAATTAGATTTGGACTCCCCTCCTTAATAAAACAAAAATCCTTAGGTTAGAATATTAGGTTAGTCTCCCTTCTTCATTTCTTTTTCTTTTTCAACTTTAAAAAACCTAATAAATACCGACAAGGATCATAGTAATATTTCTTTAATAGTGGGAAAGAAATGATTGGGACGTAGGCCCCAATGTATTTATTTTCTACTCAGTGGAAAAGAAATGATTGAGGTGTAGACCTTGGTCTATTTCTTGACTACTACTTAGGGAAATGATTGGGGTGTAGGCCCTGGTCTATTTCTCTAAATACTTAAACTCTTTTTGTTATGATTCAAGTCACAAATAAATTCCCTTTAAAAAACACCCAATCAAAAACACTCAAAATACTTAATAAAGGGTTCAAATTCAAACAAAGTAAGGAAGTGATGCGAAGCCTTGTATTAGGTTTTGATCAACATGAATTTACATCAAAAAATACAAACTAAATCCTTTCTATTTTTATTTTCCTCGTAGGCATCTAAGGGCATGTTATTTCCGCTCGATCGCATCGTAGGTCGTCCCTTATGCAAGAGTGTGAAAGTTAACCCCACCCAACTAAAAAGCACAAAACAAACAAAAATATGTGAGCCGAACTACGATGTACTGATTCCTGAAAAGGATACGTAGGCATTGGGTCACGGGGCCTAAGCGAGTACAAATGTAAATAATATTTCATTTCTCCATGTTTCTTTTTGCATGCATTCACATTTAGACTTTAGATAGATACAAACATAGGTGGATACCGTCGAGTACGACGGGCGTGAGGGGTGCTAACACCTTCCTCTTACGTAACCAACTCCCGTACTCAGTTCTATGGTCGTAAGACCTTATTCTTATTCTTTTCTAGGTTTTCTGATATTCCTTTCTCTCGATGGGATAAATATATTAGTGGCGACTCTGGATCATTTTTCGCGGTAGCGACAATCAGGGATGGTGATTATGGAGAGAAATGTGAAGATACGGGGAAGGATTTAGGAATCGCGATGGTGAGAGAAAGACGATTTGAAGAAAGGTTATTACAAACCAGTTAGAGGTGAATCCCTTTTCTCTTTTCTCCCGTTCTATTATGAATTTCGGTTGTGGTCTTTTTCTCTTGCAAACCTTTTTTTGTTGAGTTCTTTTTTCTGTTGAACAGCTTTTGGTAATTCAAAGGGTTGTTGCTCTGGCTGAACCGATTTGGATTGGTTTTTTGTGATACGATGCAGATATTCGTGTTGGCATTGATGCGGTTTTGAACCGATTCTCACTATTTTATGCAGGGTATTTTTGAATTGGATTTTCCAAAGCAACGGGGTATTGCTACTGAAATTTTGAATCATCTTCAAAAATTGCAATATACGCTCAATATCGAATTATATCCATCCTTTAGGTTCACAATATAATTTAGCTTGTTCTTTCAGATTAATCTCGAGATATACATAAAGGATAATAAAACAAAATTCTTGGTTTTTGTGGATAGAGCTATCGGAGGATCCAGTTTGAAAGATTGACAAATTGAGCTCATGCTCCACAGGTATATTTTAGGAGTATAGCTATGAATGATTTCAAGTTTAGGAATTGGCTACTTCACTAACCCTCTCAAAGTTGATTTCTTCAGTCTACTGTGCAAAACCATTGTTTAGTTAAAATATAAACAGTGATGGATTATGGAAGGTAAATGCTTTGATAGAATGATGAAGCATCATATGATTTATGATTGCATTCCTCCTTCCCACAAACATCATGTTTGATTTTATCTTCACATCTGTTATTATTATAGGTCATGTCAAATCAAGAAGCAATTGATACTATCAAAGATATCAAGGATGCTCGGGCTGCATTAAAGCAACTTACTGAAGAAGCAGTTAACAGAAAAAGCTTTGATGATATCTCTTGCATTGTGGTGAGGTTTCACTGATATGTAAAATATATTTAGATTGTACTATGGAGGTTGTGAAATTCAATTTTTATAATAAATGAAGTTTTAAATCATCCTGATATCACAAAATGATGCTTTCAATATTTTCTAATTGCCTCTAAAGGAATAATGTAAATGTCCTAAAGTATTGTGGGAAGGCTGCCATAATAATAAATCAAAATATTCAATTATAGTAAGCTATTATATTTATAAATGATTACAATATATTTTATATGATTTTATATAATAGTAATTTGACAAAATCATATGTTATATGATTTTAAATATAAGAAAAAGTTTGAATTAAGAAAAATGAATGAATATGTATAGTTTTGAAATAGAATAGCAAATTTTCTAATTATTTATAGTGAGAGTCAACTTTCTATTATTACTATATATGAGTAGACATAATATATTACTTTTATTTTATTTTTATTATTTTTGACGGATGATATATGGAATACGATCGCTTCAAATAATTGCATGCACTATAAATTTTGCCGCTTACGTTCAACAAACTCTTTATTTATGTTCAGACACATGACTCTAATTATTATTTTACTATTTTTTTATTAATTTAATAGTTGAACGAAATTTATTCCAATTAAATATGAAACAATATTATTTAAAACTTTCCAAAATTATTGTGATACCAATTATCTTTTCAAATTTACTATAACAGAAACGGAGTGTTAATTTTATCATTTTTATGATGAATTTGATAGTAAAAAAATTAAATTAATTTCAACTTAAAACAATAATTATTGATACTTAATAGTTATATTCTTTGATTATTTTTTAGGTGAATTCTTATTTACCCACCTCAAAAAGGTGGGTAAGGTTACCTTTAGTGTAAAATGCATTGAAAATATCAAACAATTGTTATATATGGTAAATAATTAAATACATAAAAATTAAATGGTGTCATCTAATTTGGTGGAATGTACACTACCCATCTTTTTGTGATGGGTAGAGAAGTTGTCCCCTATTTTTTATTTAAGATAATTAAATGTATGATTTTAATACTTAAATGTCTGAATTTAATCCTTATTAAGTGAAGGGGATTTAACTTTTCATTATTCGTAACACGAGCTATTTTGTATAAATATTTTGTGATTAAGGATAAGAATAAATTATATATTATTTGATTTTAATTGCACTACCTTTCAAATTTCTCATTGATTATTTGACTTTAAGTGATAAATCTTTCTAATTCTGTATTGTAATATTTATGGTTTTCATTTAAGATACAATCTTTTTTAAGATAATAATACATGGAATTAATTTTTATTTTTCACAATTATCAACTTTCAATGCCTATTCTCAATACTTATTTTAAAAATAACTATTGTTACACATTATTTATAAATGATGTCAACATACGCGAAAATAATATATCATTATTTCAAATATTTATATAAATGATATTAGTTTTGTCTTTTGTTTTTGTTCTCTAATATCTCTTATTTTACTTTTAAGACTATAAAGTTTTATTAAAATGTCTCAAATATTAGAAACGAGTCAAATTTTTATATTTGAAGTTTTAAAATAAAATTTAAAAATTAATGTTATTTTACAATTTTTTTTAAAAATAATCATCTTTATGTTAGTTTCTACTTTCAGGTAGATTAAATAATCTAATTTTTTTTTCTACTTTTTACTTTTAAATGAAAGTTAATTTTCATTTAAAATAGTCTTTAATTTTTTTTAGGCTTAATTGAAAATTTGGTCCCTCTATTATCATTTTTTTTTTTGGATTTGGATCCCTTTATTTTAACATCCGGAATTTTAGTCCTTTTATTTTAGTTTTTTGAGGATTTTGGTCCCCTTGCAAATCCGAAGGCAATTTTTAATAAATTAAACTCAAATTGATGACATATTCAACATAAATCTTAAATAAAATTAGATTTTTTGAACAGTTCATTGTTGAACTAACACTGACATATCATCAATGTGAGCGTCATTTCATTTAAAATTGCCTTTGAATTTGCAGGGGGACCAAAATCCTCAAAAAAACTAAAATATAGGGACTAAAATTTCGGATTTTAAAATAGAGGGACTAAAACACAAAAAAACGGATAATAGAGGGACCAAAATTGCAATTAAGCCTTTTTTTAATTAATATTATTCACATTATATTTAATTTTTCTATTTTCTAAATTATAAAATATTAGGTACAATTAAAAATAATTCATGAAACATAACATCAAACATGATTTAGTATTATCAATTGAATGACATTTTTATAAGAATGACATATTTTTATACGGATACAAAGAGGTACTTATATGATACATGTATACGATACTGATATTAACTCATTTAATTAAATATTGAATAATAACAATAATAAGTATACTATTGATTTAAATATTTTTATAGATAATTCCAAACAAAATTATTTATATATAGGAATAATTATACGATCGGTTTAAATATTTTTATATATGGAATAATATATTTGATTTATAAATTTATTTTAATCGATTAATATTAACATGAATATAAAGTTAGTGATCAAGATTTTGAATATTAACAGGAATATTAAATTACTGATCAAAATATTGAATATTAACGAAAACATGAAGTTATAATCAAAATATTGAATAATAACGGAAACATGAATTTACTAATAACGGGAACATGAAATTACTGATAAAAATATAGAATATTAACAGCAATATGAAGTTACTAATCAAAATATTAATATAAGCGGAAACATGAAGTTACTAATCAAAATATTGAATATAAAGGGGAACATGAAGTTACTGAAAAAAATATTGAATATTAACGGGAATATTAAATTACTGATCTAAATATTGAATATTAACGGGAAGTATATCAGTATTATACATCTTTGGTGATTATGAAAAGTGTATAATTAAATTATTTTCAATTAATTATTCATTTGTATGGTTAAAGTATTTTCAACAATTATTTTTTAAAATGATTTAGTTACTAATTTAAGTTATTATTGAATATGAATAAATGATTTAAGATTAGTAATTTTATAACTTTACCCATTTTAACCAAAATTTAGTCTTTTATTAATACCTTTTATTATTCTCAATTTAAATGCGCAAAAACGACGGGTGTAACACACCAATTCTACCCACGAAATTTAAATAAAATCATAGTATAAAAATTCACAAATGAAACAATTAAGCTATCACATAGTCATTCTTAAAGACAAACACCTCATCGCATAAAGCGGATACATAGCATTCACAAAGTACAGAAGAACCGACAACATCAAATGATAGCTTTTAACATAAAACAACTTCCATAGAAGTGCAACGGAAACTTAACAATTAGTTCAAAGATTCATAGCATCATAATTCAACGATTAACACAATTAAAGTGGAAATCTCCAAATCACAACTCAAGTATTTTCCAAAACATAATAAATCAAAAGCAAGTAAATCAACGCGTTCGTTCCCCCCGAGTGCTACATATCAGAGCGAGAACGACTCAAGACTAACTCGGCTAACCTCATCTCAATGCGAATCACCTGCACGTTACCAATGTAAAGGCAACGGCGAAACAAAGAAAAGAGTGATATATCAAATCATATAAGTGATCGTATGATAAATTATAAATGTGAATATTAATATTGCTTTACACTTCATGCTTTCACTAATTCACAAATCTCACATACTTTATATCTCACAACAAGTCACCGCAAATCATATTCACATTAATTACATATAAATCTCATTCATTTACCTTGCAAGCTAATTCATGATACATCACATATAAGTCATATAAGACATGTTCGGTTAATCGCATTCGCAAGTATTGATATCCTCATACTATTCACAAAATCATCAATTCACATTTTCACATACATTCACCATTTAACAATCATGAAATACAATCAAGATATAGTTATAAAACGTCACAAATATGAATCACATAGACACATGTGACATGACTCGTGTATATGCATGTGGTACCAATCGGAGCCTCCGCCCCCGTTACTAATTGCCAATTCAGGGCATAAGGCATAAGCCTTCTAATTTTGTCAATCCAGGCCGTCCCAAAGTATGCATATGAAATATGACTCGACAAACAAGACATACACAACATACTCTTCACAATCACACATCATCACTAGGCATACGCCTACGTCACTGATAATTACCAATTATTAGAGGTAATTCAACGTCACAATTAATCATTCATCTTCACATAGAAATAAAGTCATCACGACATCATTATCATCATGTTTCAGTATATTACGGTAAACACATAACTTCACATATTAACTAAATCATCAAAACAATCATCATTTATCATTTACTTCACAAAATATTTGTCACAAGGCACACGCACATATCACAATCATCATTTATCATAAAAGGTATTAACACTTCACACATAATACAACAACTTCATATTAACAACAAAGTAATTCCAAGAATTCAAATAATCAACGGTCGATACCAATAATAAACAATCACATAGATATCCACAACAATTCATAAGGTATGATCATAATTGGATACCGGTTAATCGGACATAATTCAATTACTTTGCCGATTATCCAATTTATTCGGTTAAATTCACTACTTACTATAATACCATAGTTCCTAAATTAATTACTAAATCCTAAAGTATGATTACAGTCAAATTCTTAAGATACCTTTATTTACCGACCAACCGAACGTTTAATCTAATTTCAAGTTTATTCCAATTAAATAGGTTCATTTAAAATTAATTCCACCATTAATTTAATCGACCGATTAATATCACAATTTCGATAAAATAACACCACCAAGTTAATGTACTAATTAAACTAAGCTACCACGTAAATTTCATCAAATTCCGGACAACTAATTATAACGCTTAATTCGGCTTTTTCGATCAAACGAGACTGTTTTGCATTTCATTACTCATATCCTACTGTTTTACTAATGCTACTGTTACCTCACCAAAATCCTATGCTCATCTCCTAATCATATCCCATTCCCATTATTATTATACAATTATGTATATATTAGCATAGTGATCCGCTGTCGCGCGCGGATCAAAAACGAGTATTTTGTAAAACGGTAGTTTAGCGGTAACGACAACTCGAATATCATTCTCACAAGGATTCTTGTATTATATTAACTAATCAAAATCGATTAGGGGGGTTGGTTTAGGATCGATAAAATAATAACAGAGTGAAAAAGTGATTAAAATAAGTGATTATGTAAATAAGCTAAAACGACAATTCTACTGATTTGGTTACCGACTTATCACTGGTTCAATAAACTTCAATCCCCTAAGCAGATTCTATTCCCTTACCGATTACAACACCAAATAACAAGCGAACTTGATATTATAAGATTTCATTCCTATTTTCCGAATTAAGCAAACGGATCAGCGCAATCACGAATTAAGCAAACGTGATTCTAACTTACGCAGTTTAACAATTAAGCAACGATAAAATACGATAAAGGTAAAGGAACATCAATCAATCGGTATAAATCAATAATATTCTATACAACTCCGATTAAGCAAACAATACATATAGATTAATATCGAAAGAGAGTAGAAATTGGATTAAAGATTAAAAACCTCAAAGTATTGGAAACCGTAACCAACAGAAATTGCTTTCAGGGGTTAGTTCCTCATCATTCGTACAAAGCTTTCAAAATTATTTTGTGAAAAGTAAAAGTGACATTGAACACTACGGCCAGACCTAGGTACTAGAGAGAAACAAGAATTCGGGTCATAACCCAACTGGGTCAAACAGACATAACCCAGGCCCAAAACTAACGATCCAAAACTAAATAAAAAACTATTGCTGCAACTTCAAACGCAATTCTGGAAAATATGAGTTTCAAATCTGACTTCGAATCCAACACAAGAATTGTAGCTCTTTCTCTTAGCTTTCTGACGATTATTAGAACGCGTCGATCTGATTCCTGGAGCTCTAGTTATGATCATTTTAGTGCAGACTGCTAATGCTGAAAATAAAGTGCGAAAATCAAACAAAGGCACAAATAAACTAAATTATAAAAACATCATAAAATATAAAATAAACAAAATAAACCATGGAAATGCCTAAGTAAAAACATAGAGGAATGTGCATCAAAATGCACTGATCAAATTCCCCCACACTTGAACTTTTGCACTCCGAGCAAAAAATTAAAAAAAAAGTAAAATAAAATCAAAACAAAGAAACACACAACAACATCTACTTATTCTAGGCTACAAACTTTTCTTCGGTTAAGGTTGCATCAATAGGTACTAATCTTGCACACTAAGGATATCGTAAGAACACTAATCCACAATTGTGCAGACATAAGTCTCCTAAATACACAAACAAATTCAAATCATATTATCATACCACAGCCTAACTTACTCATCTTTTTGCTCTTTTTCATTCAGGCGCAATCACATAAAGCCCGTTATCTCCACACACTTAAAGCAGGACGACCGGTTAGTGACTCTGATCCTTTTCAGCACGGGGTTCCGGTACTTACGTGGCATAACCCTTTGTTTACTCAGTTGTAGTTGCGGGGGATCGGATCGTAATCCTCCCTACCAAGTTCAGCACCAGAAACCGCTGAACCAACTAACAAAGAGTTTTGAAATCTTTTTTTTGAAGGTTCCATAATCGTTGGGTTAAGTGACCGGGTGAGGGTCACCAAACTTAGAAGGTGCATTACCTTTTTCTTTTCTCCTTTTTTTTTCGGAACATTCACTTATATTCATTGGCTTCCCTGTGTAAAGTGTGTGAGAGATGGTGCCGACTGCTGAAACAAACTACTCAAGAGCTATCAGAGAATGAGAATTTAAGGCTAAAACATAATAAAAAATTCAAATCAATTTCCATATGCACGAGACTTGCGGTGTTAGAACGATACTGATCTTGTGAATTTTTCCCAAGTCTCCGCAAACCAACCTCAAATTAATCTATAGTCTAAAACTTTCAACAAAAATGCAAATTTTTTTAATGAAAACAAAACAAAGAACAAAAAGAAATAAAATAAATGATTCCCTCCCCCACACTTAAAACATGCATTGTCCTCAATGAAAGAAACAAACATAAAATAAAAGAGAGGAGAGAGAGGAAAGAACACACCCAAGTAGTCAAGGAGGATAGGTGATCACATAAGAAGCCTTTCCCAATGAGATATCTTCTACATTTTCTTCTTTCAAAGTGGGGCTTTCATGGAGTAGCTTTGGGTAATGTCCATTGAACTTGAAATTTTTATTAGTGCCTTCGCCTTTTATTCCAGGATCAAAGAAGAATCTTCGATAAATAAAAGTGTCGATTGGGCACGTGATCTTCTTTTCCACAACATCAGAGATCAAAAGATTGAGGGGATTCCTCGTTACTTTTGTTTCATCTTCCCCTTCAATTGAGACCCTATGCAAAATCATGGACGGGCTAATATCGGGAATGTCAGCCAATTTTCACCCAATCGCCTTCTTATGCTTCTTCAAAACCTGCAAAAGCTTATTTTCTTGATCAAAATCAAGGTTAGAAAAAATTATAATCGAGAGTTTTTTATTACTCTCTAAATAAGCGTATTTCAAATTTTTAGGAAGTTGCTTCAGCTCGGGGCAAGGTGGCTGCTCAATGGAAGGAGTGCTTGGGGCAGTCAGGATGTCAAGAGTATCAGCTGCATGAACAACTTCATCGATAGCAATTTCACCTGTAGTAAATATGTTACCCTGCAAGGCAAAATCAATCTCACCACATACAACACAAATGTTAGTGTCAGTACAATCAGAACATGAGTAAACATCATCAAAATCAGACAGTGATGGAAAATCAGATTCAAGCAAATCATTATAAGTATCATCAACATTTTCAGAAAGCAACTCTATTTGAAAAATAGAAAGTTCTTTCATGGGTTGTTGGTTTGATCATTTAGCTTGCTGCATGGCATTCATCAAAGTGGCAAGATGTCCAATCTGTGTTTGCAAAGTCTGAAACGTAGAATCTATTTGTTGTTGATACTGAAGATTATTTGCAGCCATTTGTTTGACAATATCCTCTAGTGAAGGTTCGGAAGGTGCAGAGCACACAACCTGAAACTCCTTCAGATGCTTATGCGGCTCCTCACCTGCAAAACTATTAAACCTAGACAACAAATGTGTTAAACCATATTCCAATTCAAAAGGTGCATCAATTGTAGGATAGTCAATACATAAACCATTATAGTTCACATTAGGGACAGCCAACTGCGTCAAAGTTCTTTGTTCAGCCATGGTTTCAACAAACACAGAAATACTAATTATGTCCCATACAGGCAGAAACAAATAGAATGAAGGAAAATGATTAAAATAAATTCATAAAATTATAAAAACATAACATTTCATCTAATATAATGAAATAAGAATTATGGAAATTTTTTTGGTTTTTTCGAAACAGCAAAAACAATAGAAAAAATTAATTAAAAATAGAAAAATGATGAATTTGGAGATTTGGGGTCGAATTCCTTTACTCTAGAAGAGTAAGGGAGTAATTATCGCACGATTTTTGTGCTCCCAGTAGGCAAAAACAGATTATAGATCAGACTCAATTTTCCAAATAAACCGATTTTTCGACTCAAAAAGGCGTTATGGCCGAAACTGCGAGGAACCTATGGCCTAAACGCACAAACACTTAACCTAAGACTCCAAAACTAGTTAATAACGACAAGAATCCCCGACAAGGGCACCAATTTGACCCGCTGTCGCGCGCGGATCAAAAACGAGTATTTTGTAAAACGGTAGTTTAGCGGTAACGACAACTCGAATATCGTTCTCATAAGGATTCTTGTATTATATTAACTAATCAAAATCGATTAGGGGGGTTGGTTTAGGATCGATAAAATAATAACAGAGTGAAAAAGTGATTAAAATAAGTGATTATGTAAATAAGCTAAAACGACAATTCTACTGATTCAGTTACCGACTTATCACTGGTTCAATAAACTTCAATCCCCTAAGCGGATTCTATTCCCTTACCGATTACAACACCAAATAACAAGCGAACTTGATATTATAAGATTTCATTCCTATTTTCCGAATTAAGCAAACGGATCAGCGCAATCACGAATTCAGCAAACGTGATTCTAACTTACGCAGTTTAACAATTAAGCAACGATAAAATACGATAAAGGTAAAGGAACATCAATCAATCGGTATAAATTAATAATATTCTATACAACTCGAATTAAGCAAACAAGATATATAGATTAATATCGAAAGGGAGAAGAAATTGGATTAAAGATTAAAAACCTCAAAGTATTGGAAACCGTAACCAGTAGAAATTGCTTTCGGGGATTAGTTCCTCATCATTCGTACAAAGCTTTCAAAATTATTTTGTGAAAAGTAAAAGTGACATTGAACACTACGGCCAGACCTAGGTACTAGAGAGAAACAAGAATTCGGGTCATAACCCAACTGGGTCATACAGATTTAACCCAGGCCCAAAACTAACGATCCAAAACAAAATAAAAAACTATTGCTGCAACTTCAAACGCAATTCTGGAAAATATGAGTTCCGAATCTGACTTCGAATCCAACACGAGAATTGTAGCTCTTTCTCTTAGCTTTCCGACGATTATTAGAACGCGTCGATCTAATTTCCGGAGCTCCAGTTATGATCATTTTAGTGCAGACTGCTAATGCTGAAAATAAAGTGCGAAAATCAAACAAAGGCACAAATAAACTAAATTATAAAAACATCATAAAATATAAAAATAAACCAAACAAACCATGGAAATGCCTAAGTAAAAACATAGAGGAATGTGCATTAAAATGCACTGATCACATAGCAAAGCACATGGAGAATCACATGGCTCGAAACAAAAACCACATAAGAAGACAAAAACAAAACAAAGGACAAAACGAATTAAAACAACAGGTGACGACCATCACAGGCCTTGCCGCCCATTATGGGCATTGACGCCCGTCAACCCCTCAGCCGTCTGTCATGGGCATTGATGCTCGTTAACCCCTCTGCCGCCCGTCAAGCGAATGGATGCGTATCATGGGCTAATGTATGTGTGAGGCGCCCGTCATGGGTATAGTGACGTCCTTCACTTGATTCCCAGCCGTCTCTTCGCATTATTTTTTTATTCTTACCAGTACGCATAGTCTTAACAGCAATGTTAATGACAATAGCGAGTGATTTACAGAAAACATAGCATTTCAACATTGTTACCAAATCTTGCAACTCAAATAACAACAACATTTAAATATCAGAAGCAATACTTCAAATTCATATTATTCAAAATAGATTCATAATTTCCAGCACAATCTAACACAGCAATGCAATAAATCTACACACCCAATCTCCAACATACAAGATTTCATAAGCCCCATTATAGGAAGAGAAACTCACCCTTACCTTATTCAATTGAAGAAAACTCTACCAATTTTGACTATTGGTTTGGGATCTCTCTAAACTTGGTTCTCCTCTTCAAGACCTAGCCTCCTTCTTTACAAAAATGGCTTATATTTTATGATATCTCTACACTTTCCTTAAATCCTTACTAACACTAAAACCTATCCTTAGTGTAACATTGGGCCTAAGGGTAAAACCACATTATTATTCTTCACTTAGTAAAAATAAATAGGCCCAATAAGCTTACTAACTCAAATAACCAATTATATGACTTTTATTAATATTCCATCAATATAATATTTTCGACTTATATAATATTATTCTTAATATTATTTTTCGACTTTAACTTAATAAATCCAAATACGTTCCTTAAAATAATATCGATAATCCAATTACGACGACATCCAATATTTAAATCCTTCAATAATTTAATTAACCAATTTAATTAAATTTGGGGCATTCCATCTCTCCCCCACTTAGAATATTTTCGTCCTCGAAAATTCACTCAACACCATCCCAAACACAAACCTTGTATCCTATTCTCAAATCTCCAAGTCATGCCTAGTAACACTTCGATCACTATCTCTTCGTCACAACAACGATTCCCATGAACACAACACGTTACTATACTTACAAGATTTGAAATTATCAACGACCCAATGTAGTATTCCTGAAGCATCACACTTATTCCAACAGTCCATCAGTCCAGACATCAAGATAACTCATCTTCACAGACTTCTGAGATATAGTTTCTTACTCCCATACGTCTTACAACAACAGTGCCACGTAAAGCTTCCACTGTACAACTGATGAGCGACTATCTTCACGATAAAATATAAATACTCTTTCTACACTATTAAGACAACAAGACAAGTCTACAACATCCAACATGAGTTTCATCTACCATTAACAATGGATTGAGGGTGATCAGTTCCCCAATTTGTTAATTAGTATTCGACAACCATAGTGGAGTGTAAACCGTTGTTACCTCGTAATAGCATCATCTCCAAATTTTCAATCAAATCCATTAACACTTCATAATCCAATAATTCACTTTGGGGTTTTACAATTCCCACAACTTCCTACTCATTATATCTCGTCGATGAGACCCCGATATCCAAACATATTACAACATCCGCTTCACAGTCACTTAGCATCATACAATCGTCAACGTATTTCCATCCTAAAATTACATCTATACTCGTACTTCACAATTCATCTCATTATCTTTTCGACGCTTCAAACGGAACTCAAATCGAATATCCGAAACTCAAGTTATGAATTCTTAAGGTTTCATAATGATTCTGGATTTCTTGCGATTCGCCTACGGAGATCCCACTCCAAAAATCACTTTTCTTTGACTCAAGCATGTTCCAAACAACCCCTGGCATAAATCCTCATCTTTAAACTCTTTATAAATCGAAAGGTGTATTCCTTAATCAAATTCCAGTGTTAATATCACCAAGACAACCATTATTTTCACAAGCTACGCGCATCTTCGAGTTTCCAACTCGAACTCGTGATTCACCACACTTCATGCATCGACTACCTCCAACAATCACTCACGCGAGTACAACATAAAGTCTAATACAACTCCATTGCTCTCTTACTCTTCAAACATCGGCATTACACACAAAGGTTACTCACATCGACACTTCACAGTCCTCAACCGTGTTGAACATCGCACCTTTTTTGAATTCTGCTTCCCAAAATCATTCTTAACTTCACGTCGCCTTCGAATCCGGTTAACATCCAAAACTCTTAACAACACTTCCATTATCGCTTATTGACATTGTACTAGACCATCTCTCATAATAGAAACCACTTTGAGAACCACCACTTCTCCCCCACTTATCGTCGAACTACTTCCTGTAACAAAACAAATAACTACCAACAGTGTTTTACACACATGTCACGTACTATAGGATAAAACACTGACAGCATTCAACCATCGTACAAACTCAACAGACTCGACAAGGTTTAAATCTAACATACTAATCATTCAACACAATCAAGAATAACAAAACAACTAACAACACCAAAATTTAAAGATAGTAATTAAAAGTACTACTAATGAAATACTCACCTCCGGCATGCCTGTACTCATTAGCTGTTTGAGTTCCAACTAAAGCAAACACTCTTCCACATCCCGATTCCTTCTTTGGTTTCTGAAACTGACTATCAATATACCCCTCAACACCACAGTTAAAGCAAATGGCATCCTTATGCCTACAATCAGAAGAAATGTGTCCCTTCTTACTACAACGGTAACACTTCTTAGCCTTAGCATTACATACTTTTCTCTTATGTCCAGCTTGTCCATATCTGAAACACACTACTTTAGTAGGAGCGTCTCCCCCACTTGTTTTCTTGCCGAAACCAGCTTCCTGCTTCTTCTTATCTTCATACGGTTTCCCACAGTATTGTCCTCTTTCTCGTTTCAACTATAGAAATCCCACTTCTTTCTTTCCATGCACATCTTCTAGAAAATAGTTTTCCAAGAATGCACCACGGAAAGTGTCCTAGTGATTTCAATTCCTTCTTCATCAAATATATACCTGGTATTACTCCACCAATCCTCAGCTTCTTTCGTTAGCATGTGAGCACCAAGTTGTTCCTTCTATACATCAGTACAATTCACGACTTGAAAGATCTTCTCAATCTCTTTCATCCATGCTTGTGCCTTATCCGGTCCATACTTTCCTTCAAAATTGGGAGATTAATCTTCCGGAAATATCCTAAAGCACAAGACAGTCACCAAATCTCATGGCCATCGAGAGGCCGTTCGACATGCACCAATGAAGTTGTCCTTCATGGGAAGGTTCTCTATGCGGAACACAACCTATATAAGGACAATATCGGATGAAGTGAAATCCCTACAGGCTAGGGATGAAAGACGTATAGATGGGAATCCAAAACCCTACAAGTTAGAGGGTGCGCGGGAATAAGCACGGGGTGACCGTTCAAGACAATCGCTGAATCACATGGCCATCGAGAGGCCAATCGACGTGCGTTAAGGGTGTCCTTCAGGGGAAGGACGCGTAGTTGTAAAGACACATAGACGTAAAAGAAAATCCCTAGAGGCTAGGGAGTTCGTAGGAGCAAGCACGGGGTGATCGTTCGAGACAGTCACTGGATGTCATGGCCATCGAGAGGCCAATCGACGTGCGTTAATAAAGATGTCCTCCATGGGAAGGACGCGATTTTAAAAAAACAGTATCCCCTATAGGCCAGGGAATGCGTAGATTTAAGCACATGGTGACCGTTCAAGACAGTCACTAGATCGCATGGCCATCGAGAGGCCAATCGATGTGCGTAAACGAAGATGTCCTTCGTGGGAAGGACACGCAGTTGTAAGAATACAGAGATATAGAAAAAAGAATCCCTACAAGCTAGGGGGTGCGTAGATGTAGGCGCGGGGTGACCGTTCAAGACAGTCACTAGGTCTCATGGCCATCGTGAGGCCAATCAACGTGCGTAAATGGAGATGCCCTTTGTGGGAAGGACATGGTCTTGGAAATAGAGTCCCTGTAGGCCAGGGAACGCGTAGGAATACCTGCCAAAATTAAGCGCAAGACATTCGCAGTATATAAATTGCATATATAATAAGCACGTAAGCACATAAGCCCTAGGTTCATAGGTTCGACGTAACGGCTTAGGGTGCCTACCCTTCCCATTGGTATGTTCTAGAAGGTCTCATGGGGTCGTTCGTAGCCGCCGAGACTTTTTGTCTCTTTGGATTTTAGAACAACACATTTTATCCATGAGGTTCGAGTTTTTGGGGTAGGTTCCCAGAGAGATCAGCTAAATACCAAGTCCTGCCCTCAACAAAGTCAAGCTTCGTATCAGACATTTCCGGATATTCAACCCACTCTGAGTGGAATTATAATAAGACTCGTAGGCGATGTAGTTCCCCTCTGGTCTTAAATATAATTCCCACGCTTAGGTTTAACGCAATTTATATAACCCGAATATATAGTAAAACAGCAATTAAATAAACACTTATTTGAATTACTATAAAAATTACTGTAAATAAAAACCGTAAATAAATAAATAAATAAAACTAAATTTAAATATTTAAAAAGTACCTGATCCCCAAATCCTGTTATTTATAACTCCAAAAATGCATCACAACAACAAATATTAAAGTGAACAAATATTCATTTAAATTGTTGTAAATAATGACTGTAAATGGAAATTGTAATCCACAACCCTAATTTTGGCAAATTAGCCAAACCCTAATAGCTAGCCACAAACCTAAATAATTTGCCAAACCTAAACCCTGTCAAATCCTAGGAGGATAATAATTCACCATTATAGTTTTATTCCCCAGCAGAGTCGCCAGCTGTAGCAACCTGCCCTAAAAATTAAGACTTAGAGTCGCCACCTATTCTGAAGGGCGAATAGGAAACCCTACGCAGTTTAGAGATTCGAGGTAAGTTATTATAATCAGGTCAAGGGAAGGTGTTAGGCACCCTCAACCGTTTCCCATGGCTTTGAATCTAAGGCAAAGATTTATGTCAAAAATATAGAGGTTAATAGCTAATGAAATGAAAAGGGTGAACGGTAAGATTTAAACCTGATTAGGATTTTGAGGAAGGGGGACTCGCATTGTTGTCAAGTGCCTACGTATCTCTTTAGGGAGAATCAGAGTCAACGTAGTTCGGGCACAGGGTTGTACGCCTTTGAATTAGTATGAGGTTGTTTGAAATTGTTTGGAGGCTTTTTGAATGGCCTTGTCGTAGTTTTTGAAATTCGAAGTTCGAAGGTATTTTGAATTACCTTATCGTAGTTTTGAACATCATAGTGTTGTAGGGATGAATTTTGTAGTATCGTAGTTTAGTGTGTTTTGAGTGTTTTGGGCGTACAACCCTGATTTGATATGTTGCCGTTAGTTGCGATGATCAATAGGTTTGATCATTATAGTTAACGGATTGAATGTATTACTGGTTGTTCTGATCGATAGATTCGATCGTCACGGGCAGCAAATAAAATGTGTTTTAAATTTTGTATATTTTTTATCTCTTGTCTAATACGACTAATAGATTTAGTCGGGTCGAGAAGAGAATTAAACAAAGGATTTTATCGTTTTTTTATCTCTCGTCATTGCGACTAATAGCTTTAGTCGGATCGAGGAGAGAATTATTCACGAATTAATTAAATTAATATTAGATTTAATTTATTTCTCGTCAATGCGACTAATAGGTATAGTCGGATCGAGGAGAAAATTGTATTAATCAAGAATCAATTTAATCAATGTTTTCACCAAGTGGTAATGGGATTGGACAAACCCTAATGCCTTGACCTTTCTAGGATTTTTTTTGTGATTTTTAATATCAATTAAAATTGATTAAATCGAGATGGTCGAATAATCGGAGAATAATCCTAATGTTAATTATATTATTAATCTAATCTTAATTTTTACATCTAATCCTAATTAAAATAAATTAATCAAATTAACTTAACTAATTTATATTTAATTAAATAGTATGTAGAAAACCTGGTTTTGCTTCTGTGTGGCATAGGCTAAGATGTCCATGGTGTAGTGCTGCATCCAGGCACGTAGGATCAAGGCTATTGGAGATCCTGTGGTTAGGAAAGCGAGGGCGTATGGTAATCCGGAGGACTGTAGCGCAATGAATCTACAAAGGAAAATCAAGAAAATATATATGCAGGCGGCAGGGATTGAACCCACGCCCCTGCACGAAACGACCTTAAGCGAATCCCTTCACCACTACACCACTTTTCCAACGCTGTTAGTATCCCACGCCAATTATAATTTATAAAAAAAAACATTTCTTCAAAAAATTAAACCAGCAGCGCGGCTGCTGTTATCTTCTTCATGTGAACCGAAAAAAAGAAGCGTAACACCTCCCAGCCATGGTTTTTTCGCTGCCATAGGCTTTCTTCCCCCAAATCCTGCGAATCAACATTAATAAACACAAAAAGAAAGCCCAGATCATATAATCATCATCTCCTAAACATGATGGTGCCCCTAATTTGCCTTGATTTCGCTTGGAACATTAAACCCCCAATTTGGGACCTCCGCGACCTAACAATGGCGGACTCCTCTACTTGTACCAAACCTTGAATTAAATGTATCAAAAACGTTCCATACATCCATATAAACACGAATATAACACCAAATTATGTTTAAGATGCATAAATTATACAAATTGATTTTTTTAAAACAAAGAAAAAAACGTTTAGCGATTGAAGGTGAATTCGCGAGTTTTTTTGTCTTTGATGATTGGAGTCGCTTCAAGAATGATCCTTGAATGCATTTGAATCACTGAAACATCTTGAATTGCTCTGCCATTTAGAAAACGATTTCAATTTTTTCCTTCCAATTTCAAGTCTGCCACGAGTTCTTCCAGACTCTGCACAGTGCTCCCTCTAGCCAAAAAAGACCCCTAATCCTTTGCAATAAATCCCATATATATAGTAGAACAATTAGGTTTTGAATTCTTTTCAGGAATCTTGCTTTTCAATGCTATGATATTCAATCCAATCTTGCCATATCTTGATTCTCCTTTCTCAAATGTTTTAACGTTTTTTTGGATCTTTTAACAATACAGCCCTTCTTTTTTTATTTATTTCATATTATTATTATTTTTATATTTTTTTTTGTATTTATTTAGTATTTAAATGAGTGAGAGAAATAAAGATAAATAACCATAATTAAAACTAATAATAGTGATAATAGTTAGTACAAATAATATTTAATAATGATAAACCTCATAATAACTAATACTAATTAATAATAATAGTAAAATTAATCCTAAAAATATTAATCGTAAATCTTAATAATTACTAATAATATTTATAAATAATTAGACAAATAATAATTTGATCATAATAAAAACCCGAATGATAATCCTAATATTAGTAATGATATTAATAATAAACATTTAGCAAAATTCAATACTAATAGAACTAAATCAATACCTTACCAGTTAAATATATATTTATTTATTTTTTTTTGAAAAATAAAGCCCATTAGAATATCCCCAAACATGATCCCTAGCCTGAGACAGATGGGCCAAACGTTTGGACCCAAGATACTTGTTAATTTCACCTCATTTTAACTCAGGATATTTTATAAGAGGGTGGGTTTGACAATAGGAATGTCAAACCCCATGACTCTTAATTTTGACCCTTGATGAATTAAAAGACATGAATTGAACGGGCAAATTTTGGGGTATGACATATACGCTCCACAAACACCTCCTAGTTCTCAAAAGCCAAATCAAACTGCACCTCAAGCACCCCGAAAGTCCAACCTTGAGAAAATAATGGAAAACTTTGTTGCTACTCAAACGCAACAAAATAAGGAATTTATGAACCAAAACATACACACCTCTGAATTAGTGAAACAATTAGCAACCAAAGTAGATGCCTTGGCCACACATAACAAAATGTTAGAAACCCAGATTTCTCAAGTAGCCCAACAACAAGCAACAACTGCTGCTCCTGCTGGAGTTTTTCCTGGTCAACCACAACCTAACCCAAAAGGTCATGCTAATGTTATCACATTACGAAGTGGAACTGAATATGATGGACCAATAGATCCTAGAATCCAAACTAAACCAATGTCTCAACAAAAGGATAAGGAAACCGATAAGGCACAAAGCAATGATGAAGTAGATAAACCTATTGAGCTAGAAGCCATAGCTAGAGATGAAGCTGAAAAGGCAAAACCATATGTACCTCCACCACTAAATAAGCCACCTATTCCATTTCCTCGAAGATTAGCCAAATCTAAAACTGAATGACAATTTAAGAAATTCGTGGAACTTATGAAGCAATTAAATATAACAATACCCTTTACAGAAGCCATAACACAAATGCCATCTTATGCCAAATTTCTTAAAGAGATATTGTCCAACAAGAAGAAACTTGAGGATAATGAGACAGTGATGCTTACTGCGAAATGTAGCGCTATTATCCAAAACAATATGCCACCTAAGCTGAAAGACCCTGGTAGTTTTTCTATACCCTGTGTAATAGGAAAATTCGTCATAGACAAAGCACTATGCGATTTAGGAGCTAGCGTGAGTTTAATGGCCCTCTCAATCTGTGAAAAACTTCAATTAGGCGAACTAAGACCAACTAGAATGTTTTTACAATTAGTCGATCGCTCTGTTAAATACCCTGTAGGTATGCTAGAAAACATTCCCGTTAGGATAGGTCAATTCTATATTCCCACAGATTTCATCATTATGGATATTCAAGAAGACTCAAACATTCCTATCATACTGGGAAGACCTTTCTTAGCCACTGCTGGTGCCATCATCGATGTGAAACGAGGGAAGCTTACCTTCGAAGTCGGAGAAGAGAAGATTGAATTCATTCTTTTTCAATTCCTCAAAGCACCTTCTATAGTTGATACATGCTGTTTTGTTGACATAATTGATGAGTGTGTAAAGGAAATAAAGTCCGAACCACATGAAGAAACTAAAATCCTAAGAATTCCTATACCGCCTATCCTAGAAGACGATAACTGGCGAGGGGAATATCAAGACAATCATCTAAGTGAATGCCTAGCACTGACTCCTGATCCTATACCTGGACCTAAGAAACCCGCCATAGAACTTAAAACATTACCGAGTGATTTAAGGTACGAATTCCTGGACGAAGAACTTAAACGACCTGTCATAGTTAATGCCAATTTAGGAAGAACCGAAACCGAAAAGTTACTCACTGTCCTAAGAAGATACCCAACCGCTCTAGGGTACAACATCTCAGACCTAAAAGGAATAAGTCCTTCTCTATGTATGCACCATATTATGCTCGAAGAAGATTGCAAAACCTCTAGAGAGCATCAGAGACGAATAAATCCCATCATGAGCGATGTTGTTAAAAAGGAAATTCAAAAACTATTAGAAGTCGGAATCATATATCCTATATCCGATAGTAAATGGGCTAGCCCTGTTCATGTCGTACCTAAGAAAGGAGGAGTTACTGTTGTTACCAATGCAAAAGGCGAGTTTGTAGCACACCGTTCCCAAATTGGATGGAGAATGTGCATCGATTATAGGAAGTTAAGCAAAGCCACTCGTAAAGATCATTTTCCTTTGCCCTTCATAGATCAAATGTTCGAACGTTTGGCAAAACACTCACATTTCTGTTATTTAGATGGTTACTCAGGAGTTTTCCAAATTCCTATCTACCCTGATGACCAAGAAAAGACTACATTCACATGTCCTTATGGTACGTTCGCTTATAGACGAATGCCCTTTGGACTCTGCAATGCACCCGCAACCTTCCAAAGATGCATGATGGAAATCTTTGCTGATTTCCTTGATGGAATGATGGAAGTATTCATGGACGATTTCTCTGTCTGTGGAGAAAGTTTTGAAGTTTGCTTAGCAAACCTCGAAATAGTACTCAAACAATGCGTAAGCGTAAATCTAGTACTCAATTGGGAAAAATGCCACTTCATGGTTCGACAAGGAATCGTACTTGGACACATCGTGTACGATAGAGGAATCGAAGTGGATAAGGCAAAGATTGAAATTATTGAAAACCTTCAACCGCCCAAAACCGTTAGAGAAATACGAAGCTTTCTAGGACACGCCGGTTTTTACCGACATTTTATTAAAGATTTCTCTAAAATAACCAAGCCCTTAACTGAGTTACTGATGAAAGATGTTGAATTCATCTTTAACGACAAATGCGTTGAAGCGTTTCAAACACTTAAACAATCACTAATCTCTGCGCCGATTATGCAACCTCCTGACTGGAGTGAACCCTTCGAAATATTGTGCGACGCAAGCGATTATGCTGTAGGTGCTGTTCTAGGCCAACGAAAAGATACGAAACTCCATGTCATATACTATGCGAGTAAAACCCTAGATGAAGCCCAAATGAATTACGCCACAACAGAAAAGGAACTATTAGCAGTTGTATTCACGTTAGACAAATTCCGTTCCTACCTGGTAGGAGCCAAAATCATCATATACACTGACCACACCGCTATTAGGTACCTTCTAACTAAGAAAGACGCCAAGCCGAGATTATTAAGATGGATCCTTTTATTACAAGAATTCGATTTAGAAATTAAAGACAAAAAGGGAACCGAAAATGTCGTAGCCGATCATCTTTCTCGACTCGAAAATCTGAAACCCGAACAAGTACCAATCGATGACGATTTCCCTTACGAAAGACTCATTGCTCAGTTGGAAGCTAACGAAATAGAACCATACCATCCAACCATTGAATCCAACAACTTAGTAGAAGTGGCTTTAGCTCATTCTACTGCACCTTGGTACGCAGATTTCGTAAACTACCTAGCCGCTAGTGTTCTTCCACCTGATCTAACATATCAACAATAGAAAAAGTTCTTCCACGACCTTAAACAATACTACTGGGATGAACCTCTCCTCTTTAAAAGAGGATCTGACGAAATTTTCCGTCGTTGCGTGCCCGAAGAAGAAATCGAAAGCATAATAGATCACTGCCATGCCGCAACTTATGGAGGTCACTCAAGTATATCTAAAACTTGTGCGAAAATCCTACAATCTGGCTTTTATTGGCCTAATCTATGGAAAGATATGCACATCGCTGTTTTAAACTGTGACTGCTGCCAACGCACTGGAAACATTTCCCGACGCGATGAAATGCCTCAGAAAAGCATCCTAGAAGTAGAAGTTTTCGATGTTTGGGGAATCGACTTCATGGGACCCTTTCCATCTTATTTTGGTAACAAATACATACTCGTAGTTGTGGATTACGTTTCCAAATGGATCGAGGCTATAGCCTCTCCAACAAATGACACACGAGTTGTGATCAAGCTTTTCAAGAACATAATCTTTCCAAGATTTGGTGTGCCCAGACTCGTCATCAGTGACGGAGGTTCTCACTTCATTTCCAAAATCTTCGAGAAACTCTTAGTGAAGTATGGAGTTAAGCATCGTGTAGCAACACCATACCACCCGCAAACGAGTGGTCAAGTGGAAGTCTCAAACAGAGAAATTAAACAAATACTTGAGAAAACTGTTGCCACATCTAGGAAAGATTGGTCTTCTAAGTTACATGAAGCGTTGTGGGCATATCGAACTGCTTTTAAAACACCCATAGGAACCACACCCTTCAAGTTAGTTTATGGAAAATCTTGTCACCTTCCGGTTGAACTCGAGCATAAAGCTTATTGGGCCATTAAAACCCTTAATTTAGATTACTCTGCAGCCGGAGAAAAGAGAATCCTCGATATAAACGAACTAGAAGAGCTTAGATTAGACGCTTACGAGAATGCTAAGATCTACAAAGAAAGAACGAAAAAATGGCACGACAAACGCATATCTAGGAAAGAATTCAATGAAGGAGACATAGTACTCCTATTCAATTCACGACTTAAACTCTTTCTCGAAAAATTACGTTCTAGGTGGTCTGGCCCTTTCGAAGTCACTAAAGTTTTCCCAAGTGGCGCTGTTGAAATTAAAAGTAAGTCTAGTGACCCATTTATCGTAAATGGGCAACGTTTGAAACACTACCACTGCATTGAAAATAAAGATTATTTCGCTAGTCTGAAGCTTTTAAAGCCACTGGCTGAATCGAACGACTAACTGCTTACAAAAATTATGTCGAGCTTGCGACATTAAACAAGGCGCTTCGTGGGAGACAACCCACCGTTTTTTTATGTTTCTCTTTATCTTTAAATTTTAAATTTTAATTTTTACGTGATTTTATTATTATTATTTAAAATA
Organism: Vicia villosa; assembly: GCF_029867415.1. NCBI lineage: Eukaryota > Viridiplantae > Streptophyta > Magnoliopsida > Fabales > Fabaceae > Vicia > Vicia villosa. The sequence continues at coordinate 66,117,584 of NC_081181.1, read as the reverse complement.
TTATTTCAATTTCATTTTTTTTCTTTCTTATTTATATTTTATTTTGTTTTTCTTATTTTTCTTTTTTGTTTTACTCAAAAAGGCATTTGGCCATTGCTAACTAGTTATTTCTATAATTTACTCTAATTTCAGGCTAATTTACATTTTTAGCTAGTGACTGACTGTAGTAATGGCTCGAGTAGATTATATGAGTATCACGTTCAGGGGACGAGGTCAGAGGATGAGGTTTGAGGACTTAGTCGATAGGGACATGACACCCACCATTTATGCTGATGACCGTGCTATGAATGCCTTAGGCATTAGAGAGAGTGTGTTGTACTGGCTACACCGGATAGGTTGGGATACTTCCCCCATTATAAGGAGATTTAGTACCTACCGTAAGATTACCCTTGAGTTCCTGAGTTCTTTGAACTACTTGCCTAACCATGGTCTAGGATTTAACCGTGGCTTGATCCGGTTTAGGATGTTTGGTCTTGATTACCGCTTTAGCCATATCGAGTTTGCTAACCTTTTACGCTTTCCTAGTGGCCCTGATGTATTCACTGTCATCCAAGAGGAGCTTTTCCAGTACCGTGAGCTTGACTATTTCTGGGGTAGTATAACTGGTAACTACAATCCTGAACCCAAAGATATGTACTCTGAGAGCATCCATAACCCTGCTATTAGGTATTTCCATAAGATCCTAGCCCATACCCTGTTTGGAAAAGAGCAACACATTTCCTTGGTATCCCGTGATGAGCTTTTCATTATGTTCTGCGCTTCACAAGGCCGTCCCGTAAATGCGGCTACCTTTATGGTAGCCAATTTTACCCGTATCATAGACATTCCTGACACACCTATCCTTATAGGAGGCCTAGTTACCATGATAGCCAATACCGTAGGTATGCGTCAACCACTTCTAGGATTAAATCCTTATGGCGGTATTCGACCTATGAATATCCGTTTTTGTTTCAACACACATCTGATAGGCAACCTTGGACCAATTGAGTTTGAATTGCTCATTAACCACCATAGTGTGTTTCAATTTGTCCTACCTAACCCTATCACGAGCGTGCACGATAGAAATAACTAGCTTTTTGACCTGAATCACCCACCTACACCTCCCTCACCTGAAACACCTCGAATATATGACATCGCAGCTGATTATGATCCCGAGACTCCTCCTCACTATTATAATGAACCTCCCCGTGATCGTTATATTGTTTCACCTGATGCATCTCCCGTTTCAGCTCAATCTGCTACTCCGGCTAATGCTGGACCCCCGCCTCCGCCTCCTGACTTTACTACCGCTATAACTAATTTAGAGGCTCAGATTGAAGGCCTACGCGGCGAGTTTGCCACCTTGCGTACGGACTTTCACGGTTTTATGGATATCATCACGGAGCAGATGGATCACTTGTATCAGGACTTCTTTCTTTTTGATTTTTTATATTTTCGGACCCTCAGCACTAAAACAGTGTGGACACTGTTTACTCTAAGTGTGGGGGGAAGAAAAATTAGATTTTCCTTCTTTTAGTAATTTATTTCTTCAGTTTTTAGTATTCTTGGAATTAATTTTCTAGGTTTCAGTATCGGTAATTTTAATTTTTGGAATTTTAACTTTCAGTATTTTTGTTCCCGTTAAGTAATACAATTCAGCAATTTGGTTTCATTTCATTTTGATTTTTAGCTGAATGGTTTAATATTATCTGTGTTATTGCTGCACTATTTTAACAGTCTAGTATATTGTCCAGTTTGGTTTGAATCTGTGTTTGATGTACTATTGTGTGTATACTGTCTGCAACATTAAGGTCATTCAATATATCTTACATAATCTGGTTTGAATATGGAGAGGCACTGAAATAACACATAGTACAAATGTCTGCTACTTGTTTTGAATTCTTAGGCTTTCTATGTGTTATAAAAAAAAATTGACTGAACCAGTTTTATTGAATTAGATACACTACTGGTATATCACATAGCTGCCAATAGAGTATATTTTTCTGTTCTAACTATGTTACTGTGTTAGTCAAAATGGTTATGAATTTTAAATTAGGGTGACTCTGAAATCTAAATTTATTACCTGAGTTTTAAACCAGAAAAGTAGAGTAAATTTTAGCATGAATAGTACCCAACAGCAGCTTGCAAATATGTGTTGAGTACTTTTGTTATTCGTTGCATGCAATAAAAAAAATTTTTTTTTTGGGACACCCGTCCCCCCTTCACACCACCACAACACAAGGGACACCCGTCCCCTCTTCAAGGGACACCCGTCCCCTTTTACTTCTCTTTTTATTTTTTTTTATTTTTTTCTTTCTTTATTCTTTCTCTCTCTCTCACGTGCACTCTCTTTTTCTCTCCTTTTCCTTTTCCATTTTTTTTCTCTCTCCTATCTAGTTCACTCTCCTTTATTATGCTCTCTTACATGCATGTATTATGATTGGACCATACTTACACTTGGTCAAAAATAATAATAATATCTCAACAACTTTCTCTGAAATTCATTTACTCAAATTTATTTTTCACCCACCACATTCACCCTTGTCTCACTCTCCCTCATGTTTTCTCTCCCTCCCACATGATTTCTTCCCTCTTTCCAATTTTCTTGTCTTATGCAAACATTGCATGCTTTTTAATTGGACCACTCACTTTTACTTTTGGTCAACAAATATGACACATGCATGCACCACAAATTAATTTCTCTGCATAATATTTACTCTCGTTTAATTTTTTTTCACTCACCTCATTCACTCCCTCTCACACGTTTTCTTCCTCCCTCCACCTATTTCTTTTATTCCACACTTTAATACACCACCCCACTATTTCTCTTCCTATATTTTCCTTCATCTTCCAAACCTCTAAATTTCTCTTAACCTTTCTCTCTACCTTTTTCTAGTAACCATCACCCTTTCCAACTCCTTCATTTAAAATCCATTTAAAATCCATTACTCCCCTTTGTTACTAAATAAACATATAAAAACTCCCACCTTTTTCATTACTATACTATTCATTTCTCAAAATCTCTATCTTTTCAAGAAAAAAAATTATTACCAAATTCTCTTCCATTATGAACACTAGAGTAAGAAACCAAAACAAAATTGTTCGACCACCTCCCGATTTATCCCAAATCGTTTTAGACCCGATGATGGAGGAGATCAACGTGAAAAATACATGGAATTCTACCAACGCTCTGTCACTCCGATGAAATACGCAGACGCGGATTGTCTTGAAACACTAGGTCTACTCGATAGTGTGCTTTGGATGCTTAAACAAGTTGGTCTCGACGACCTTTGCTCCAGCAAAGACCTAACTTATGAACCGCTCGTGCTTGAGTTCTTAAGTTCCTTTATTTATTCAAGTTCATCAGATGATCCTGAAATCTCTGGAATAGCACGGTTCAGGATGTTTAGTCGTGAATATTCTGTAGGGCACGACCGCTTGGCCGAACTGTTACATTTCAAAAGAGGGGAAGATGCTCACTGTGAAATTCGTGCACCTGAAGGACACTGGGAAACTGTAGGTTTTACACTCTGGAAAAACCTAACTGGAGAAGAAATCGTAGGATGGAAGGACCTATACGCTGCACGCATCCAAAATCCGGCCATCCGATATTTTGATCGCGTCTTGGCGTACACCATTTTTGGCCGATCAAACAACAACAAAGTAAACCAAACTGAGATGTTTTTTTTGTTCTGCTCGCTCTCCGGAAGAAAATTCAACGCGGCATCTTTTCTCCTTGACCACATTTTCGCAAGTATTTACATAAAAGGAACTACCCCCTTTATTTTTGGTGGTCTCATTACTTCGTTAGCAATCGCTTTGGGCTTAAATAACGAGCTAGCGACTATCTCTCATCTTGCCATGCCCGCACAAGCTCTTGATCTAGCCTATTGTAGAGTTTCACATTTAGTTTCTCCAAGAGCGGATGGCAGATTCAATTTGGTTGTTAATGGCAGAAAAGTGGAGAGCGTCATTCTTCCTTGTCCTGACCGTATTGACGTTACACATATGTCAAGGTGGCGCTTTACACTTGATGCACCTGCTCTTGACCAAGAACATGAACAAGTGCCCGAAAACCTTCCACCAATTCATCCTCTTCCGCAAAGGGTACCTGGAAACGCCCCTCGGCAAGTTACTATGAACTCCATCTACGACGCCATTTTGCAACAAAATGCGCTGTCAACTCAAAGACACTATGAAATGTTGCAAATGGTGCAATAATTTCAAACTCAGCATCACCAAAATTACCAAGAAGTGTCAAACCGGATAACGGGATTGAGCGATGAAATGCATACGTTGTCACTTTGTGTGGACGATGTTCATAACTATTTCCAACAATCCGATGAACCATCCGACTCTGGTAGGCGTAGAAGAGTTCGCACAAGAGGACGACGAATGACACAAGAACAAAATGAAGAGTAGGAGGTCATTTTTTTTTCTGTATGCCTTGTTGCATTGAGGATAATGCACACTTCAAGTGTAGGGGAGGATTTTTCTATGTTCCTTTTATTTATCTTTGTCGCAATTTCCATTCAATAAAAAAAATTTATGTTAGTTAAATCCTACGTATGCGATTTTTCATACTTATTTTAATTCCTCTATTTCTTGAGCCATAACAAAAATTTTTTTAGCATGATTAGATGCATAGCTCTAAACGCCCGAAAGTACGAAGGTTACTCATCTTTAAGATATGTTGGAAACTTGAGTGAAATTGAGAAAATATTATTACCGTCTCGACACTCTAAAACCCCCGAGTTTGCTAGACCGATTTGAGTACCTATTATACCGAAATCTCAAACTTTAGTTTAAAGTAACCCTGAGTAGTTTATCTAGCAGTCGGCACCGTCTTAAACACAAACTACGTAGAGAATCGATGAATATAAGTGAATGATCCTTATAATTTATGAAAATAATACTCCATGCTATAAGGAATGTACCAATTAAGTTAGGTGACCCTCACCCGGTCATTTAACCTAACGGCCGCACAACCTAAAAATTCTAATTTAAGAAACTCATTGTTGGTTGGTTCAAATGTTATCTGGTATTGAACTTGGTAGGGCGAACTACGGTTCGATCCCCCACAACCTGCAGTTGAGTGAATAGAAGGAGTAGACCACATAACTGTGCCAGAACCCCGTGCTTAAAAGGATCATAGTCGCTAACCGGTTACTCTACTATGTGCGTGATAAGATAATGGGCTTAATGTGATTGCGCTCGAATGAAAATGGGTGAAACAAGCAAAAAAGGGATAAAGGATTAGCTACAATGGCACGATTCGGATTGGTATACATACGGCGGAGTTGTCTAGTGTCGTTACTGTATTTTTGGTGTTGAGATTTATCTCATGATATTCTAACAATAACATTTCGCAACCAAGTACAACTCGAGGTGTGACGTGAGTTTGCATTTAATATGTATTGTCCAACTTTTTTTTCATGATTATTTGCTTGAGCACAAGCAAAGGTTCAAGTATAGGGGAGTTTGATAACACGAAAATATACCATATTATTTGTTTTAATTAACATGGATTATGTCCTTATTTTAATTAATTATATTTTTTTTTTAGTATTATGCTGGTATTTTTATCTTATTGCAGGTATTTAATTTATTTCGAGTTCGGATGAAAAACATAGCATATTGCAAGAAATTACCGGAAAGAAGAAGAAAAATATGGATGAAGAAAAATATTGAAGAAGAAAAATATTGAAGAAAATTAGAAGAAGAAAAAAAAAAGAAAAAAAAAAGAAAAAAAAATAATGGTGGGGAGACCCGTCCCACACCAAGGGACACCCGTCCCATGTGATACAACGTGTGATGGAAGGAATTGGTGGGGACACCCGTCCCTCACCAAGGGACATCCGTCCCAGTGAATGAAATGAAAAGAAAGAAATAGGGGGGGCACACCCGTCCCTCACCAAGGGACACCCGTCCCACTTGCATTTTCAGAATGTGTCAAAATGTGCTCCGCTTCTTCAGCAACTTCACTTCAGCAACTCCGCTATTCGCTATTTTTCTGCGCCCGACTCAGCCCACTCTCCCCTAGATTCTCTCTTCAGCAACTGCATCCTACAACTATATAAGGAGTAGAATCCAGCATGATTAGGTTCGCCTCTTCGTCCGCCGTAAACAAGTTCAGAGCTTTATTTTTCAGTCTTAAGTTTTCCTTTCAATTTTCCAGTTCAAGCTTTTGGTTTCTACACCGGAAATCAAAAGCCCCCTTAGTTTGTTTTTAAACTTCCATAATTAGTTTTAGGTTTTACTGTTCGTGCAATTTCCCTTTTCTGCATTTGACTTTAATCCGAGAAGAAAGAAGCAAAAACCCTACCGGTCTATGGAGGATTTGCATCTGATACTCAAAGCATATTTCAATCTTCAATTTAATTTTCCAGGTTTTTATATTTATATGCTTTTGCCATTAATTTCCATATCTGATAACTTGTTTGAGTTTATGCCATTTATCATTATTATTCTGGATTTGTTATTAATATCATGTCTAGCTAAACGTATTAATACCGGTATGTAGTCTTAAACGAAGGAATTCAGTAACGAATTGGCATAAATATATTTTTACAATCAAATCTGTTTTCTGGTTCGATTCTTAATTTAAATATTATAACTGTTTATTACGAGAGTAAAAACAATATAGAGGTTAAAATTAATAAGAACGAGAGTTTGCAATTTTAACTAGACAGTGAATACAGCGAGAGCGCTTTAGTTTTGAATACAGCGAGAGCGCTTTAAGATTAACTGAATTTTATTTGTTTTCAAAAAGAATTTTTGAAGTGTTAAGTGATACAGCGAGAGCGCTCATTTAGGTTCAATTTTGAAGTCAGAGTCATTAAACACGAGAGTGTGAGATAAAGATTTTTAAATAAGTAATTTTCACTGAAAAAAGGATTTGTGGCATTAGGAACAAAATACCAATAAGTTACCGAATACCTGAAGTTAGATAATTACATACCGGTGTTTTCCCATTAATTAATTTTAGACTTTATTAAATTACTTCGCTCCCCTTATTCGTTAACCGAACATCATTAGCCTTAGATTTACACCTCAACATTAGATAACGGTAGTTTGACTTTTAGTCCTTTGGGTTCGATAATCTTTAAAGCTACGCGATACGACTGTGCACTTGCAGTCACGAATCTATAGACATACTAAGTCGCGATCATACCTACTGCCAATATATGTTGTTAAATCGTTGCATGCAGGTGGATTAAAGGGGTTAGAGTACCCCATTGCAGAACTGAGGTTGCTTATCGGATGTTGTTGTAATTCTGTAGATTATCGCGAGTCCGCTAAGCGGACGAGCGGAGGCCGCTCAGCGAATATTCCAGAAGCAAATGTTGTCATGAGCCTCCTAAGCAGACCCAGGCCGCTTAGCGGAAGATGCTGATTGCATTAATTCTTTCCCCTGAGTGCAGTTTGACTCCATGTTTAGAACCGAGCTCCTCTCCGACTAATAGTATGCTTTTGTTTGACACATGCGTGGTGCTTAAGAAACTTACTATTGTCTTTTCCTTTTGATTACATAGGTTGCATGTTATGCGTAATATTAAATATTCTAATTCAATAACTCTTGTCTTTTCTTTTATGATTGATTATGAATATAATGATGAGACAAGATATGAAATGTGTGATGTCTAATGTTTCGATTAAACATTCAGATTGGATTGTCTTATAAGACTTTACGCTTGTTATGCGTGTGTATGCTTGAATCTAAGCGGGCCAGGGGCTAGGTTGGGAACATGAATTCGACCTTCTGGTCAATGGAGTGTCCCGGACATTGTGGTCCATGATATAGCTTGATCTTGTGATCATTGGGGCTCACACCTGAGCTACTGTTGTAGTGTGTTTGTGAGGATCGCGTGGATTTTTACTCACTTGGTGTTAACACACTTGCGTGCTCGGTATGATGGGGTTATGTGGCCATGTAGGCTAATACATAATCGGTAACTCACCTCTAGTGAAGTTAACTAGACTAAGCACTAGGCTTTCGCGCGATGGGCTCATGCGTCAAGACAACGGTTCGGTACATGGTGTGAACACACGTGCGTAAAGGTGGTCATCGGGAAAATGATGCCATTTCGGCTAATGTCATCTCGCGGCCATATAGGCTTGTGAGAACTGTTAGGTGCCAAAATGTGTTTATATTTAGTTTAATTAATGGCACCTTTCGACCGTTTTTATCGGATTTTCGTACAATTCCCTGAAGTTTTAGATAATTATTTATAGTTTATAATATTAAGCTTTCATTTTATGTTAATACTGTGTTTTAGTTATGATTTTGTAGGTTTTAGCCAATTTTGGGGAAGTTTGGAGCTTGTTTTGAGCTTGACAAGAGAGTGCCTGGCAGAAGTTAGCGCGCGTCGCGCCCTGGGCAAGATATTTTGGAGCTTCAAAGCAGAGAGTTGCGCGCGTCACGCGCATGGGCGGTTTAAATTTCTTAAGTGTAATGGCGCGAAGCGCGCTGGAGGGCGCGACGCGCCCTGGACAGAAAATGGTTTTACTATATAAAGAGTAATTCTGATTTTTGGAAGGAGGACATTTATTCTTAAGAGCTCATAAACCCTAATCACTGTAGCAAACTAATAGTTGAAGATTGGAAGCTTTGATCGTCGATTAATCGCCTTTGATGCTTGTTGATCTTCATCCTTTACTTCTTGAGCAAGCTACCATTCTCATGGATAGCTAAATCTCTTTTGTATCAAGATAAGATGTAATCTTCCTAGCTTTTTGTATGTGTTCTTGTGAATATATTATGTATGAACAAGTGATGATCAATATAGATGGTTTAGTTTGTTTATTAAAGCTTTTTCTTTGGTATAAGTGTTTGAGACATCAATATTTGTATCTAGATCTAACTTTATCATCTATCAAACTATAAATTGCAGACATGGATTTAGCGTTTGATGTTTACTTAGTATCGGTTTTAAAACGTTATTTGTATTGTTTAAAGGATGGAGAAATCGTCGGTTAAACAATACGATAAATCTAACTATATCATTGCGGACACGGATGATATAGGCGTCGATACGTAATTATGTTGATCGTTACCATGTTCATATACGTATATTTATAAGGAGACATACAAATTTAGGTCGATGAAATCGAATCTTGATACATTTTCTTTAACTTAGAACTTTTATTAATTTACTCTTTGCTACTAAAAGAATTGAATGATCTTTTGCAAACCTAAAACTAAAGTAACATTAACTCAAGACAAAATAGGCTATAGAACGGCGGTGATATCGCAATAATCCCTGTGGATACGATAATAACGAAAAGTACACCACAATACTCTTTCAACAAAATGGCGCCGTTGCCGGGGATTGTTGTTTAGATATTGCAAGTATTGCAATAGTTTGTTTTGTATTGAGTCTTATAATTAATATCTTGTTTCTAAATTTATTTTCCTTGTGTTTGTTAATTTTCTTGGTTAGTTTTTCAGATTACAGTTTATGCGAGGACGTATACCTGCAGATCAACTCCTTTTTGATCCTGAGATTGAGAGGACTGCTCGTAGAGAGAATAGCAAAACTCGTAGGAGGAAACAACTAGCTAGGGAAAGAAGACAACAACAAGAGGCATCTTCTTTTTCAACTCCGGTTGAAAACTTAGTTGAGGGAGAAATGGCAGGAGAGATCCCTAATGTTCCAGCTCGAGGGCCTTGTGTTAATAGCCCTCGACTCAATGCCCAATTTGCTCGTGATCAAGCCAATGGAAGAAACTCCGAGATGAAGACGGGGTTACTTCAATTATTATACCAAAATCCGTTCACAGGGGCAGATCACGAGGATCCATTTACTCATCTAACAAAGTTCTACGAGATCGCCGGAACAATTGGTGCTCCGGAAGACCAAGAAGAACAGGTGTTCAGGAGACTTTTTCCTCATTCCTTAATTGGAAAAGCTAAGGAATGGTACCTTGATCAACCAAATAATGTCATGACAAATTGGAACGAGTTAGAAGAGAAGTTCTTGGATCGGTTCTTTCCTCACAATAGGTTCATGGAAGCGAAAACTTCTATTGCGGTGTTCTCTCAAGGTTCGAATGAATCTCTCAATGAAGCATGGGAGAGGTTCAAGTCCATGGTTAGAAAGTGCAAAGGTCATGGGTTTGATGAATTGTCTCAAATCCATATCTTTAGGAATGGACTCCAACCTCAACCAAAAACTCTTTTAGATGCTACCGCGGGTGGTTCGTTGATGTCAAAAACAGCTGCTGAAGCAATTGCTATCATTGATAGGATGGCTTTGAATGATCATCAAGGGCAACACAACCGTAGTGCATCGCAAAGAAAACCGGGAGTTCTTGAATTGAATACTAGTGATGCAATACTTGCTCAAAACAAGTTGTTGACACAACAAGTAGAATTGCTCACTCAACAAATGTCAAAACTCCCTCAACAAATCAAAGAGATAAATGGGAGCCCTTCTAAAAATCAACATGTGATGTGTTGTGAATTGTGTAGGGGTGACCATCAAACAGGTTTTTGTCCTCCACCGGGTGAAGAGGTGAATTATGTGTCTAATCCTAATCAAGGATATGGTGGGAGACAACAACAACAACCTTACAACAATAACCAAGGTTACCAACAAAGAGGTAATCAAGGTTATCAACAAGGATGGAGGCCGGAAGCGGGCCCATCGAATCGTCAAAATCCTTATCAAGGCGGTTACAATCAACAACCTCAACAAACAAAGCTTTCAATCGAGGACACTCTTAGCCAATTCATGCAATTGCAAATTGCAAGCCAAAAGAGTACGGATGCCGCAATAAAGAACCTTGAAAATCAAGTCGGGCAATTGTCAAAGCAACTTGCCGATCAAAACAAAGGTCCTTTTCCGGCTACTACACAAGAAAATCCTCGTGAGCATTGTAAGTCAATTCTAACTCGTAGCGGTAGAAATATTGATATGGGTGTAGGAGAGATAGTTGAGGAGGAAATTGTTGAGAGTGAAAAAGATAGGGTGATTGAAGTAGAAAAAAATGTTGAGGGTGATTTAGTTGAAAATGAGAAAGAAAAAGAATTAGTGGAAAAAGAAACTCTTGAGAAGGTTGTAGAAAAAGAGAGAAAAAAATTGAGTGTGAGTGAGAAGGGAAAGAAGAAGGTGGATGATTCTATACAAGTGAAGAAATTACCTTACCCTCCCGGTCCGTCAAAGAAAGAAGATGCAAAGCACTATGCTCGGTTCTTGGATATTTTTAGCAAGTTACAAATTAATGTTCCTTTTTCCGAGGCATTAGAGCAAATGCCGATGTATGCAAAATTCATCAAAGACATCATCACTAAGAAGAGAAGAGTCTTGGATCCGGAGGTAGTAACGGTGAGCTCTTGTTGTAATGCGTTAATTCAACGCACTACTCCGATAAAATCAAATGATCCTGGGCGGGTAACCTTACCGGTGTCTATTGGAAATGTTCACATAGGCAAAGGTTTGGTAGATACCGGTTCTAGCATTAATTTGATCCCATTGTCTATGGTGAGAAGATTAGGAATCAACGATTTGAAGCCGACAAGAATGACGTTATCATTAGCGGATAAATCCACAGCTCATCCTCATGGAGTTGCGGAAGACTTGCTTGTCAAGGTTGACAAATTTTGGTATCCTGTTGATTTTATTGTCATAGACATGGAAGAAGATCCTGAGATTCCATTGATCTTAGGAAGGCCTTTTATGAAGACGGCCCGAATGATGATAGATATTGATGATGGCTTAATGAAATTAAGGTACCAAGATGAAGAATTATGTCTTGATCTCTTTGAAGCCATCAAGCATCCTAGTGATGAGGATGATTGTTTTAGAATCGATGCTACCGAAAGGGCTATTATGAAAGTGGAGAATCAAATGCACTTGTCGAATCCTCTTGAGAAGACTTTAATGGAAGCTCTCGAAGTTCTCACCAAAGATCAAGAGAAGGAAATTGAAGATTGCTTGAGAAATTTAGAGGCTTGTGAGGAGATGAATCCATTTGAAACTCAAATTGAAGAGTTGAAGGATGAACCTAAAGTTGAAGAGCAAAAGGTGGAGTTGAATGTGTTACCATCTCACTTGAAATACGTGTTTCTCGGTGACAATTCTACTAAGCCGGTTATCATTAATAGTGGTTTGTCTAACAAGGAAGAGCATCAATTGAAGGAAGTGTTGACAAAGAATCAAGAAGCAATAGGATGGGTTTTATCCGACTTGAAGATGATTTTCGGCCCGTGGCACAACCTCAAAGGCGATTGAATCCAACCATGAAAGAAGTTGTTAGAAAAGAGGTTGTGAAGTTATTAGAGGCGGGGATGATTTATCCCATCTCCGATGGCGAATGGGTGAGCCCGGTGCATGTGGTTCCTAAGAAGGGTGGATTGACAGTTGTGAGAAATGAGAAGAACGAGTTGATTCCTTCGAGAGCGGTGACCGGGTGGCGTATGTGTATTGATTATAGGAGGTTGAACCAAGCAACAAGAAAAGATCACTTTCCATTACCTTTTATGGATCAAATGTTAGAGAGGTTAGCCGGAAGAAATTTCTATTGTTTCTTGGATGGTTATTCGGGATACAATCAAATATCAGTGAATCCGGCGGACCACGAGAAAACTGCTTTTACATGTCCTTTTGGCGTTTTCGCATACCGAAGAATGCCATTTGGACTATGTAATGCTCCTGCAACATTTCAAAGGTGCATGCAAGCTATCTTCTCAGATTTGATCGAGAAAAGCATTGAGGTGTTCATGGATGATTTTTCTGTGTACGGGTCGTCATTTGACTTGTGCTTAAAGAACCTTGATGTGGTAATGGAGAGATGCATTGAAACAAATTTGGTTCTCAACTGGGAGAAGTGCACTTTCATGGTAACGGATGGGATTGTTCTTGGCCACAAGGTTTCTTCAAAGGGGCTTGAGGTCGATCCGGCAAAAATTGAAGTTATTGAAAAGCTTCCCCCTCCGGTGAATGTGAAAGGCATAAGGAGCTTCTTGGGACATGCTGGGTTCTATAGAAGATTCATCAAGGATTTCTCCAAGGTCGCAAAGCCTTTGAGTAATTTGCTCAACAAAGGTATGGAATTTAATTTTGATGAATCATGTCTAAAAGCGTTCCTAGAACTTAAAGCAAATTTGACCACCACACCCATAATTGTCGCTCCTAATTGGTCGCTTGAGTTTGAACTCATGTGCGATGCGAGTGACTATGCGGTTGGTGCGGTCTTAGGCCAAAGGAAGAACAAACAATTCCATGCTATACATTATGCGAGCAAAGTTTTAAATGAGGCACAGATTAACTATGCCACTACCGAAAAAGAATTGCTCGCAATTGTATTTGCATTGGAAAAGTTTCGCTCTTACCTCATTGGTTCTAAAGTGGTGTGTTACACTGATCATGCCGCAATCAAATATCTTCTCACCAAGCCTGATTCAAAACAGAGGCTTATTCGGTGGATTCTTTTGCTTCAAGAATTTGATCTTGAAGTGAAAGATAAGAAAGGTACAGAAAATTTGATTGCGGATCATTTGTCTCGGTTAGTGAATACCGAGGTGACAAACAATGAAAAAGAAGTGAGGGAAGAATTCCCCGATGAAAAACTGTACATGGTACAAGAAGTTAGACCCTGGTTCGCAGATATGGCTAATCACAAAGCATCTGGATGGATACCGGAGGATCTAACTTGGAATCAAAGAAAAAAGTTTTTAAACGATGCTAATTTTTATGTTTGGGATGATCCTCACTTGTTTAAGTTGAGTAGTGACAATCTTTTGAGAAGATGTGTCGCGGATGAGGAGGCAAAAAGCATTTTGTGGCATTTCCACAATTCGCCTTATGGTGGTCATTTTAATGGTTTGCGTACGGCCACAAAAGTCCTTCAATCGGGATTTTGGTGGCCTACTTTGTTCAAAGATGCTTACCACCATGTTGCCTCATGCGACAGTTGTCAACGAACTGGTGGAATAGGGAAAAGAGAGGAAATGCCCCTCCAAAGTATTGTAGAAGTAGAAGTATTTGATTGTTGGGGCATTGATTTTGTTGGACCATTCCCTTCCTCAATGTCAAATGAATACATCTTGGTAGCTGTGGATTACGTGTCTAAGTGGGTGGAAGCGATTGCTTCACCCAAAGCGGATGGTAAGACCGTGATAAAGTTTTTGAAGAAAAATATATTTTCGCGGTTTGGCTCGCCAAGAGTGATAATTAGTGATGGTGGATCTCATTTCTGTAATGCTCCGCTTGAAAAAGTGTTGGAGCAATATGGAGTAAAGCACAAGGTAGCTACTCCATATCATCCACAAACTAATGGGCAAGTTGAGAGGACCAATAGAGAGATTAAGAGAATTCTTGAGAAAACTGTGTCTAGCTCTAGGAAGGATTGGTCAATGAAGTTAGATGAAACCTTGTGGGCGTATCAGACCGCTTTCAAAGCACCGATCGGTCTTACACCATTCCAAATGGTGTATGGTAAAAGTTGCCACCTTCCCGTAGAACTAGAACATAAGGCATATTGGGCCTTGAAGCTTTTGAATTTTGACCACAAGTTGTGTGGAGAGAGAAGAAAAATCCAATTAAATGAGTTGGAAGAGATGAGATTGCATGCCTATAAGTCTAATTCAATTTACAAAGAAAAAACCAAATTCTATCATGATAGTAAGGTTAGAATGAAGGACTTTAAGGTAGGGCAATTAGTTTTACTCTTCAATTCCCGGTTAAGACTTTTTCCGGGAAAGTTGAAATCTAAATGGTCCGGACCGTTTTTGGTCAAAGAAGTGAGAAGCCAAGGGGCTATTGTGATAGAGGACCAAAAATCAAACCAAGAGTGGGTAGTAAATGGTCAGAGGTTGAAGGTTTATCGAGGAAGCGATTTTAATCGTGAAACTTGCGTTTTATCGTTTGGCGATCCTTGATTGCCTTTGACCGTCGAGCTGACCGACGTTAAACAAAGCGCTCTTGGGAGGCACCCCAAGTTGTATATATTCACTTGTATTTGTGTTCTTTGTGCAGGTGGGATTTTTGAGTTGTTGTCGAGCCAGAAACGATCTACCGGTATTTTTGGGCGTGCTGAAACAATGCAGTTTTTCTGCTATTTCTGGTGTAGCGCGCGCTGGGTGAATTCAAGAACCCCTTCCTGGCAGAGATAAGGGCGCGTCGCGCCAATTCTGCGCGCGTCGCGCGCTGTGTATATTTTTGAAAAAAAAATAATTTTGATTTGGGCCCACCCATGCTGGGCCCGACCCGGTTTCGTTGGCAGAAGAGTTAGTAGGGTTTTTGGAGGTCTTTGCCTCCATTCAAACCCTTTTTCCTCTTTGTGTCAAGAAAGTTCAAACAAAACACCACCTTGTTCTTGCATTATACTGCATTCCCTCACTATTTTCGTTGCTTTATTGTCATCATCATCAAAGGTATGTTCTCTCTTCCCTTCTATTTCCATTAGTTTAAGTTTTAGAAGTTTAGGTTTTTAGATTTAGGAATTTTTGATTGATTTTGAAAAACTAGGGTAGAAGACATCCTTTTGCTGTATCTTTAGCCTGCTGGAACCCTTAGAGGGGAGGAGAAGCAAGTTCTTCTTTTCTGTTTTGCAGAAAAATGAAGTTTTATTCTGGGTTTCGCAGAGCGCGCGTCGCGCCCTGTACAGCGCGCGTCGCGCCCTGTACAGCGCGCGTCGCGCCCTGGGTTCATTTTTGAAATTTTTTTTTTGTTGTTTGGGGTGTAGATAGGGTCTGTTTGATGATTGATGATGACTGTGGCTTGAATTGTGCTGTTAATTTTGAGCATATGCTAACTTTGTTTCAATTTTGTGTGTTTTGGTTTGATTTGAATTTGTGCAGGAATGGCACCCTTTTTGAAGAGAAAGAAGACTGGTTCTGGTGAGGGATCTTCCTCACAAGCTGGCAAGTTTGATCGGACGAAGTTTCTAGGTCCGGAGCAAGAGGCGAGGTACCATGAGCTTGAAAGCCGAGTTGTGTGGAGTGAACGCACTGTGGTTCCTATTGACCACGGCCTTTTCCGAAGGGCGTGGACTGCTTTGTCTGAAACATACTGGGACAAGTTGTTCGCTCCACCAAAATTCTATCAGGTGGAGATTGTCAGAGAATTCTACGCAAACGCCTTGCCTCCGAGCGGTTGGTCAGGTACTGAAGCTTACCCGTTTAAAACATGGGTGAGAGGTAAGGCCATTGATTTTAGCAAAGAGGCTATTTTTGATTTTCTGGATAACCCTCTTGCTTTGGTAGAAGAATGCCAGTACCATCCCAGATTGAATAGAGGAAACTGGGACGTGGAGAGTATTAGTGAGAGGATTTGCAGGACTGGTTTCACCTATACTCTGACTAAAGCTGGGCTGCCAAAGACTTTTACTCGTAGTCAGTTGACGGAGGAGGCTCAGTTGGTGACTTCGGTGGTCCTTTACAACATTAGGCCACGGAGTCACACTTCCTCCCTCACCATTGATACGGCAGGTTTGGTTCAGGGTATTTTGAATGGTGATAACATTGATGTGTCCAGGATTGTGGCGAACGAGCTGAAAAGAGTCGCCCTGAATGGGACTCTTCATGGAGATGGGGTGAAATGTAGGTTGATTTTTCCTGGTTTAATAATGGGTTTGTGCAGGAAGGCTGATGTCCGGTTTCCACCTGGTGGTAGGATTCCCATGGATGGTGTTATAGATGATATTTTTGCTAACAGGTACTGTTTGCCTGGAGGTCGTCCTTTTGGTGTTGCTGCTGGTGCATCTGACCTTCCCGATTCTTCTCAAGCTGTTCCGGTTGCTGCTGCACCGCCTGCTGGTCCACAGTATGGTGATGCAAGTGATTGGAACTATCAGATGCATATGGCGCATCAGAGAGCGTTTATGTTTTTGCAGGATTCTATCCGGCAGCTTTCTCTGCAGCAGCCTGTTGGTACCCGGGATGATCTATCTGCTTATGCTTCATGGCCTGAGGGCAGGCCAGATCCTGAGGAGGGGATGGCTGATGATGAAGAGGTTACTTCCGATGAGGAGTAGTTTTTCTGCTTTATTTTTACTGTTTTATTTTTATTGTTTTTAGTTTTATGTTAGAACAATGTTTTAGTTACTTTGTTTTTAATGTTTATAATTTTGTTCCATCCTTTTGGATGAGGTACTTTGAAAGGCTAAGTTTACGCCTTTGGATAATTAACACCGTTTGGTGTGGTTTTTATTTTATATAAGTTCAGTTTATTTTATTTTTGCATTTATTTATTTTTAAGTAGTTTATTTTAGTTTAGTGTTTATATTTTAGAAATAATGGTTTGATAAGTTGTCCTGATGATTAATTAGCTGGAACACGAATTTTTGTTGCCACGATGAATTTGGATGATGCAACACAATTTGAGTGGTGATGATATAAGTTGAAAACTGTACGCGCAAGGTACATTCTTTATCGTTTTATTTATCAAGTACCTTTGACTGTGATGCTTTTAATTGTACAAATTAGGTGTCATTAATTTCTGTGGATAAAATTAGTTCAATTGTGAATCACTTTAGCCTAGCTGTAGTTGTGAGGAGACTTTCCACTATGTATATATATAAATTGTGCTGGATACCAGCAATGTGCGTTTTAACTCGTTTTTATTATGATTAATCTTGCATTGTTATTAAATTGTGTTAAGCATGAAAGTGATCAAGGCGTTTTGTTCTGCACTATGAGAAAAACTTCCAATCCAAATGTAACCTACCCGGTGAGTGTGTGAGTATTTGCTAACCACTTTGAGCCGTTTTCCAAGATTCTTATCGGTTAAGCTTATGTTGTATATAGATCTCTATACCGATTTTTGATAGAATCTTGATGACTTTCTTTTCTTTCTACCTTGAACTGTTGCCATTTGATATGGTAAGGATTGATTCCTTTTTGCCTTAGAATAGGGAGCATTCTTAGTGATGTCTTGGTAATATACAAGTTGGGGAGAATGAAATAAAGGTGTACATTGGTGAGGATAAATCAAAAGATAGTGCTCAAGGGGTATATATTTATGTTTATAATAAAGAAAAGACCAAGAGTAGAAAAAAAAATATATATGAAAAAAAAAAAAAGGAAAAAGAAAGAAAGAAAAAAGTTGTGACCCTTGAGCAAGTAATGAATAATGTGGTAAACTTGGTTGTTTAGGTTGTGATAATTGAATTTGAATGCTCTCTTAGGTTTTGACACTTTCGATTCAATGACCGTGAGAAATGAGACACTTCCTTGTTAACCAAGCCAAGCTACAACCCGAAAGTCCTTAGTGATTCATGCTTATATACTTTTTATATGTCTTGTGCTTAGATGAGTTTATAATTAATTCGGTATGTTTGCGTCATTGTCTGGTGAGTGTTATGAACCTCCATTTTTGTTCTCTCAGTAGAGAAATACGTAGGTGTGATTCATTCTTGAACTTCTTTTGTTTTGTGGAATTTCTGACATAGAATTTGTATATAGGATTAGCATTGTTATCATGGTACTTTGATGAAAACTGGTAAGGATTGATCTTTGTGTACTTTTGGAATTTGAACCATTCAATTGTTCTTGTTTCTACCTTGTTGTTTCATTTGTGATATTTTGTGTTCCCGGTAATTTATCATTGTTTTGTTTGAGGACAAACAAGAGTTTAAGTTGGGGAGAGTTGTTAGGTGCCAAAATGTGTTTATATTTAGTTTAATTAATGGCACCTTTCGACCGTTTTTATCGGATTTTCGTACAATTCCCTGAAGTTTTAGATAATTATTTATAGTTTATAATATTAAGCTTTCATTTTATGTTAATACTGTGTTTTAGTTATGATTTTGTAGGTTTTAGCCAATTTTGGGGAAGTTTGGAGCTTGTTTTGAGCTTGACAAGAGAGTGCCTGGCAGAAGTTAGCGCGCGTCGCGCGGAGATGTGGGCGCGTCGCGCCCTGGGCAAGATATTTTGGAGCTTCAAAGCAGAGAGTTGCGCGCGTCACGCGCATGGGCGGTTTAAATTTCTTAAGTGTAATGGCACGAAGCACGCTGGAGGGCGCGACGCGCCCTGGACAGAAAATGGTTTTACTATATAAAGAGTAATTCTGATTTTTGGATGGAGGACATTTATTCTTAAGAGCTCATAAACCCTAATCACTGTAGCAAACTAATAGTTGAAGATTGGAAGCTTTGATCGTCGATTAATCGCCTTTGATGCTTGTTGATCTTCATCCTTTACTTCTTGAGCAAGCTACCATTCTCATGGATAGCTAAATCTCTTTTGTATCAAGATAAGATGTAATCTTCCTAGCTTTTTGTATGTGTTCTTGTGAATATATTATGTATGAACAAGTGATGATCAATATAGATGGTTTAGTTTGTTTATTAAAGCTTTTTCTTTGGTATAAGTGTTTGAGACATCAATATTTGTATCTAGATCTAACTTTATTATCTATCAAACTATAAATTGCAGACATGGATTTAGCGTTTGATGTTTACTTAGTATCGGTTTTAAAACGTTATTTGTATTGTTTAAAGGATGGAGAAATCGTCGGTTAAACAATACGGTAAATCTAACTATATCATTGCGGACACGGATGATATAGGCGTCGATACGTAATTATGTTGATCGTTACCATGTTCATATACGTATATTTATAAGGAGACATACAAATTTAGGTCGATGAAATCGAATCTTGATACATTTTCTTTAACTTAGAACTTTCATTAATTTACTCTTTGCTACTAAAAAAATTGAATGATCTTTTGCAAACCTAAAACTAAAGTAACATTAACTCAAGACAAAATAGGCTATAGAACGGCGGTGATATCGCAATAATCCCTGTGGATACGATAATAACGAAAAGTACACCACAATACTCTTTCAACAAGAACCCGCATAACTACTCTAACAATGTGCTTGTACAAGTCTCTTGGCAATAGACATGGGTGTAACTCATCGAGGGTATGTATTTTATAACCCAGTCGAGGCATTAACGCGTTTCCTGATTTCCTGTACATGGGTATGTGTTTGCATACGTGTTTGTTGTACTATATGTGTACTTGTGATATGATGACTCCTATGGTGGACGATTCATGTGTTTGCTCCATTCTTGTATCGGATGTGAGGATAAACCCCGAATCAATGATGGATTCGTTTTGTGATGCATGTACCCTGTAGATCCGAGTGGACCCATAGGATAGGCGGACTCATTGAGATTTAGTAATCTCACCCCAATCATCTTATCTTTTTCAGGTGCAGTTTGTAGTATTTGATTAGTAGCAGATTCAGATTGAAGATTTAAAAGTGGTTATGGCTCGAAGACCTTGTTAGATCTTATCTTCCGCTGTGCAGATCCATTGAAGACACATGTTTTGTTATTCCTAGTAGAATTTCATATTGTATATAATATGGATCTTTATATATCTAAAGCTTTTGTTTGTACTCAATATCAATTTTTAACGTTTCATGCATAATATACTAGTCAGTTATGTATGGGGTGTTACAATTTTTCTCATGACTTTTCCTTTTAATTCAATTTCCATCAAATAAAAAAATGGTAAAATATATTTTCTAGCCTATTAAAATTTTAGGAATCCTTCTTTTTTTTAGGACTTTTAATTGATGGTTTGTTATTTTTCTTCAATTTTTTATTGGTTTACATAATAAAAAATACTTAGTTTTAGTCTTTTTAATTCGTAAAAATAGCCTTAAGCTTGATAAAAAATACCATCGTGCTTATGATTTTTTTCTTTGTTAGTTTAGAATTTATTTCTTTTCATCTTGTGAATATTCTTTATATTTTGTGAAATCCCCAAAATACCCCTAGTTGTTAAAGTTGACTTAGGTCAACTTAAATGACTTTTTCCCATCCTTTCTACTTAGTATATTCCCATAGGTTATTAGTTTAATTTTAATTAGATTTGGACTCCCCTCCTTAATAAAACAAAAATCCTTAGGTTAGAATATTAGGTTAGTCTCCCTTCTTCATTTCTTTTTCTTTTTCAACTTTAAAAAACCTAATAAATACCGACAAGGATCATAGTAATATTTCTTTTATAGTGGGAAAGAAATGATTGGGACGTAGGCCCCAATGTATTTATTTTCTACTCAGTGGAAAAGAAATGATAGAGGTGTAGACCTTGGTCTATTTCTTGACTACTACTTAGGGAAATGATTGGGGTGTAGGCCCTGGTCTATTTCTCTAAATACTTAAACTCTTTTTGTTATGATTCAAGTCACAAATAAATTCCCTTTAAAAAACACCCAATCAAAAACACTCAAAATACTTAATAAAGGGTTCAAATTCAAACAAAGTAAGGAAGTGATGCGAAGCCTTGTATTAGGTTTTGATCAACATGGATTTACATCAAAAAATACAAACTAAATCCTTTCTATTTTTATTTTCCTCGTAGGCATCTAAGGGCATGTTATTTCCGCTCGATCGCATCGTAGGCCGTCCCTTATGCAAGAGTGTGAAAGTTAACCCCACCCAACTAAAAAGCACAAAACAAACAAAAATATGTGAGCCGAACTACGATGTACTGATTCCTGAAAAGGATACGTAGGCATTGGGTCACGGGGCCTAAGCGAGTACAAATGTAAATAATATTTCATTTCTCCATGTTTCTTTTTGCATGCATTCACATTTAGACTTTAGATAGATACAAACATAGGTGGATACCGTCGAGTACGACGGGCGTGAGGGGTGCTAACACCTTCCTCTTACGTAACCGACTCCCGTACTCAGTTCTATGGTCGTAAGACCTTATTCTTATTCTTTTCTAGGTTTTCTGATATTCCTTTCTCTCGATGGGATAAATATATTAGTGGCGACTCTGGATCATTTTTCGCGGTAGCGACAATCAGGGATGGTGATTATGGAGAGAAATGTGGAGATACGGGGAAGGATTTAGGAATCGCGATGGTGAGAGAATGACGATTTGAAGAAAGGTTATTACAAACCAGTTAGAGGTGAATCCCTTTTCTCTTTTCCCCCGTTCTATTATGAATTTCGGTTGTGGTCTTTTTCTCTTGCAAACCTTTTTTTGTTGAGTTCTTTTTCCTGTTGAACAGCTTTTGGTAATTCAAAGGGTTGTTGCTCTGGCTGAACCGATTTGGATTGGTTTTTTGTGATACGCTGCAGATATTCGTGTTGGCATTGATGCGGTTTTGAACCGATTCTCACTATTTTATGCAGGGTATTTTTGAATTGGATTTTCCAAAGCAACGGGGTATTGCTACTGAAATTTTGAATCATCTTCAAAAATTGCAATATACGCTCAATATCGAATTATATCCATCCTTTAGGTTCACAATATAATTTAGCTTGTTCTTTCAGATTAATCTCGAGATATACATAAAGGATAATAAAACATAATTCTTGGTTTTTGTGGATAGAGCTACCGGAGGATCCAGTTTGAAAGATTGACAAATTGAGCTCATGCTCCACAAGTATATTTTAGGAGTATAGCTATGAATGATTTCAAGTTTAGGAATTGGCTACTTCACTAACCCTCTCAAAGTTGATTTCTTCAGTCTACTGTGCAAAACCATTGTTTAGTTAAAATATAAACAGTGATGGATTATGGAAGGTAAATGCTTTGATAGAATGATGAAGCATCATATGATTTATGCATTGCATTCCTCCTTCCCACAAACATCATGTTTGATTTTATCTTCACATCTGTTATTATTATAGGTCATGTCAAATCAAGAAGCAATTGATACTATCAAAGATATCAAGGATGCTCGGGCTGCATTAAAGCAACTTACTGAAGAAGCAGTTAACAGAAAAAGCTTTGATGATATCTCTTGCATTGTGGTGAGGTTTCACTGATATGTAAAATATATTTAGATTGTACTATGGAGGTTGTGAAATTCAATTTTTATAATAAATGAAGTTTTAAATCATCCTGATATCACAAAATGATGCTTTCAATATTTTCTAATTGCCTCTAAAGGAATAATGTAAATGTCCTAAAGTATTGTGGGAAGGCTGCCATAATAATAAATCAAAATATTCCATTATAGTAAGCTATTATATTTATAAATGATTACAATATATTTTATATGATTTTATATAATAGTAATTTGACAAAATCATATGTTATATGATTTTAAATATAAGAAAAAGTTTGAATTAAGAAAAATGAATGAATATGTATAGTTTTGAAATAGAATAGCAAATTTTCTAATTATTTATAGTGAGAGTCAACTTTCTATTATTACTATATATGAGTAGACATAATATATTACTTTTATTTTATTTTTATTATTTTTGACGGATGATATATGGAATACGATCGCTTCAAATAATTGCATGCACTATAAATTTTGCCGCTTACGTTCAACAAACTCTTTATTTATGTTCAGACACATGACTCTAATTATTATTTTACTATTTTTTTTATTAATTTAATAGTTGAACGAAATTTATTCCAATTAAATATGAAACAATATTATTTAAAACTTTCCAAAATTATTGTGATATCAATTATCTTTTCAAATTTACTATAACAGAACCGGAGTGTTAATTTTATCATTTTTATGATGAATTTGATAGTAAAAAAATTAAATTAATTTCAACTTAAAACAATAATTATTGATACTTAATAGTTATATTCTTTGATTATTTTTTAGGTGAATTCTTATTTACCCACCTCAAAAAGGTGGGTAAGGTTACCTTTAGTGTAAAATGCATTGAAAATATCAAACAATTGTTATATATGGTAAATAATTAAATACATAAAAATTAAATTGTGTCATCTAATTTGGTGGAATGTACACTACCCATCTTTTTGTGATGGGTAGAGAAGTTGTCCCCTATTTTTTATTTAAGATAATTAAATGTATGATTTTAATACTTAAATGTCTGAATTTAATACTTATTAAGTGAAGGGGATTTAACTTTTCATTATTCGTAACACGAGCTATTTTGTATAAATATTTTGTGATTAAGGATAAGAATAAATTATATATTATTTGATTTTAATTGCACTACCTTTCAAATTTCTCATTGATTATTTGACTTTAAGTGATAAATCTTTCTAATTCTGTATTGTAATATTTATGGTTTTCATTTAAGATACAATCTTTTTTAAGATAATAATACATGGAATTAATTTTTATTTTTCACAATTATCAACTTTCAATGCCTATTCTCAATACTTATTTTAAAAATAACTATTGTTACACATTATTTATAAATGATGTCAACATACGGGAAAATAATATATCATTATTTCAAATATTTATATAAATGATATTAGTTTTGTCTTTTGTTTTTGTTCTCTAATATCTCTTATTTTACTTTTAAGACTATAAAGTTTTATTAAAATGTCTCAAATATTAGAAACGAGTCAAATTTTTATATTTGAAGTTTTAAAATAAAATTTAAAAATTAATGTTATTTTACAATTTTTTTTAAAAATAATCATCTTTATGTTAGTTTCTACTTTCAGGTAGATTAAATAATCTAATTTTTTTTCTCCTTTTTACTTTTAAATGAAAGTTAATTTTCATTTAAAATAGTCTTTAATTTTTTTTAGGCTTAATTGAAAATTTGGTCCCTCTATTATCATTTTTTTTTTTGGATTTGGATCCCTTTATTTTAACATCCGGAATTTTAGTCCTTTTATTTTAGTTTTTTGAGGATTTTGGTCCCCTTGCAAATCCGAAGGCAATTTTTAATAAATTAAACTCAAATTGATGACATATTCAACATAAATCTTAAATAAAATTAGATTTTTTGAACAGTTCATTGTTGAACTAACACTGACATATCATCAATGTGAGCGTCATTTCATTTAAAATTGCCTTTGAATTTGCAGGGGGACCAAAATCCTCAAAAAAACTAAAATAGAGGGACTAAAACACAAAAAAACGGATAATAGAGGGACCAAAATTGCAATTAAGCCTTTTTTTAATTAATATTATTCACATTATATTTAATTTTTCTATTTTCTAAATTATAAAATATTAGGTACAATTAAAAATAATTCATGAAACATAACATCAAACATGATTTAGTATTATCAATTGAATGACATTTTTATAAGAATGACATATTTTTATACGGATACAAACAGGTACTTATATGATACATGTATATGATACTGATATTAACTCATTTAATTAAATATTGAATAATAACAATAATAAGTATACTATTGATTTAAATATTTTTATAGATAATTCAAAACAAAATTATTTATATATAGGAATAATTATACGATCGGTTTAAATATTTTTATATATGGAATAATATATTTGATTTATAAATTTATTTTAATCGATTAATATTAACATGAATATAAAGTTAGTGATCAAGATTTTGAATATTAACAGGAATATTAAATTACTGATCAAAATATTGAATATTAACGAAAACATGAAGTTATAATCAAAATATTGAATAATAACGGAAACATGAATTTACTAATAACGGGAACATGAGATTACTGATAAAAATATAGAATATTAACAGCAATATGAAGTTACTAATCAAAATATTAATATAAGCGGAAACATGAAGTTACTAATCAAAATATTGAATATAAAGGGGAACATGAAGTTACTGAAAAAAATATTGAATATTAACGGAAATATTAAATTACTGATCTAAATATTGAATATTAACGGGAAGTATATCAGTATTATACATCTTTGGTGATTATGAAAAGTGTATAATTAAATTATTTTCAATTAATTATTCATTTGTATGGTTAAAGTATTTTCAACAATTATTTTTTAAAATGATTTAGTTACTAATTTAAGTTATTATTGAATATGAATAAATGATTTAAGATTAGTAATTTTATAACTTTACCCATTTTAACCAAAATTTAGTCTTTTATTAATACCTTTTATTATCCTCAATCTAAATGCGCAAAAACGACGGGTGTAACACACCAATTCTACCCACGAAATTTAAATAAAATCATAGTATAAAAATTCACAAATGAAACAATTAAGCTATCACATAGTCATTCTTAAAGACAAACACCTCGTCGCATAAAGCGGATACATAGCATTCACAAAGTACAGAAGAACCGACAACATCAAATGATAGCTTTTAACATAAAACAACTTCCATAGAAGTGCAACGGAAACTTAACAATTAGTTCAAAGATTCATAGCATCATAATTCAACGATTAACACAATTAAAGTGGAAATCTCCAAATCACAACTCAAGTATTTTCCAAAACATAATAAATCAAAAGCAAGTAAATCAACGCGTTCGTTCCCCCCGAGTGCTACATATCAGAGCGAGAACGACTCAAGACTAACTCGGCTAACCTCATCTCAATGCGAATCACCTGCACGTTACCAATGTAAAGGCAACGGCGAAACAAAGAAAAGAGTGATATATCAAATCATATAAGTGATCGTATGATAAATTATAAATGTGAATATTAATATTGCTTTACACTTCATGCTTTCACTAATTCACAAATCTCACATACTTTACATCTCACAACAAGTCACCGCAAATCATATTCACATTAATTACATATAAATCTCATTCATTTACCTTGCAAGCTAATTCATGATACATCACATATAAGTCACATAAGACATGTTCGGTTAATCGCATTCGCAAGTATTGATATCCTCATACTATTCACAAAATCATCAATTCACATTTTCACATACATTCACCATTTAACAATCATGAAATACAATCAAGATATAGTTATAAAACGTCACAAATATGAATCACATAGACACATGTGACATGACTCGTGTATATGCATGTGGTACCAATCGGAGCCTCCGCCCCCGTTACTAATTGCCAATTCAGGGCATAAGGCATAAGCCTTCTAATTTTGTCAATCCAGGCCGTCCCAAAGTATGCATATGAAATATGACTCGACAAACAAGACATACACAACATACTCTTCACAATCACACATCATCACTAGGCATACGCCTACGTCACTAATAATTACCAATTATTAGAGGTAATTCAACGTCACAATTAATCATTCATCTTCACATAGAAATAAAGTCATCACGACATCATTATCATCATGTTTCAGTATATTACGGTAAACACATAACTTCACATATTAACTAAATCATCAAAACAATCATCATTTATCATTTACTTCACAAAATATTTGTCACAAGGCACACGCACATATCACAATCATCATTTATCATAAAAGGTATTAACACTTCACACATAATACAACAACTTCATATTAACAACAAAGTAATTCCAAGAATTCAAATAATCAACGATCGATACCATTAATAAACAATCACATAGATATCCACAACAATTCATAAGGTATGATCATAATTGGATACCGGTTAATCGGACATAATTCAATTACTTTGCCGATTATCCAATTTATTCGGTTAAATTCACTAGTTACTATAATACCATAGTTCCTAAATTAATTACTAAATCCTAAAGTATGATTACAGTCAAATTCTTAAGATACCTTTATTTACCGACCAACCGAACGTTTAATCTAATTTCAAGTTTATTCCAATTAAATAGGTTCATTTAAAATTAATTCAACCATTAATTTAATCGACCGATTAATATCACAATTTCGATAAAATAACACCACCAAGTTAATGTACTAATTAAACTTAGCTACCACGTAAATTTCATCAAATTCCGGACAACTAATTATAACGCTTAATTCGGCTATTTCGATCAAACGAGACTGTTTTGCATTTCATTACTCATATCCTACTGTTTTACTATTGCTACTGTTACCTCACCAAAATCCTATGCTCATCTCCTAATCATATCCCATTCCCATTATTATTATACAATTCTGTATATATTAGCATAGTGATCCGCTGTCGCGCGCGGATCAAAAACGCGTATTTTGTAAAACGGTAGTTTAGCGGTAACGACAACTCGAATATCGTTCTCATAAGGATTCTTGTATTATATTAACTAATCAAAATCGATTAGGGGGGTTGGTTTAGGATCGATAAAATAATAACAGAGTGAAAAAGTGATTAAAATAAGTGATTATGTAAATAAGCTAAAACGACAATTCTACTGATTCAGTTACCGACTTATCACTGGTTCAATAAACTTCAATCCCCTAAGCGGATTCTATTCCCTTACCGATTACAACACCAAATAACAAGCGAACTTGATATTATAAGATTTCATTCCTATTTTCCGAATTAAGCAAACGGATCAGCGCAATCACGAATTAAGCAAACGTGATTCTAACTTACGCAGTTTAACAATTAAGCAACGATAAAATACGATAAAGGTAAAGGAACATCAATCAATCGGTATAAATTAATAATATTCTGTACAACTCCAATTAAGCAAACAAGACATATAGATTAATATCGAAAGAGAGTAGAAATTGGATTAAAGATTAAAAACCTCAAAGTATTGGAAACCGTAACCAGCAGAAATTGCTTTCAGGGGTTAGTTCCTCATCATTCGTACAAAGCTTTCAAAATTATTTTGTGAAAAGTAAAAGTGACATTGAACACTACGGCCAGACCTAGGTACTAGAGAGAAACAAGAATTCGGGTCATAACCCAACTGGGTCAAACAGACATAACCCAGGCCCAAAACTAACGATCCAAAACTAAATAAAAAACTATTGCTGCAACTTCAAACGCAATTCTGGAAAATATGAGTTTCGAATCTGACTTCGAATCCAACACAAGAATTGTAGCTCTTTCTCTTAGTTTTCCGACGATTATTAGAACGCGTCGATCTGATTCCCGGAGCTCCAGTTATGATCATTTTAGTGCAGACTGCTAATGCTGAAAATAAAGTGCGAAAATCAAACAAAGGCACAAATAAACTAAATTATAAAAACATCATAAAATATATAAATAAACAAAATAAACCATGGAAATGCCTAAGTAAAAACATAGAGGAATATGCATCAAAATGCACTGATCAAATTCCCCCACACTTGAACTTTTGCACTCCGAGCAAAAAATTAAAAAAAAAAAAAAAAATCAAAACAAAGAAACACACAACAACATCTACTTATTCTAGGCTACAAACTTTTCTTCGGTTAAGGTTGCATCAATAGGTACTAATCTTGCACACTAAGGATATCGTAAGAACACTAATCCACAATTGTGCAGACATAAGTCTCCTAAATACACAAACAAATTCAAATCATATTATTATACCACAACCTAACTTACTCATCTTTTTGCTCTTTTTCATTCAGGCGCAATCACATAAAGCCCGTTATCTCCACACACTTATAGCAGGACGACCGGTTAGTGACTCTGATCCTTTTCTGCACGGGGTTCCGGTACTTACGTGGCACAACCCTTTGTTTACTCAGTTGTAGTTGCGGGGGATCGGATCGTAATCCTCCCTATCAAGTTCAGCACCAGAAACCGCTGAACCAACTAACAAAGAGTTTTGAAATCTTTTTTTTGAAGGTTCCATAATCGTTGGGTTAAGTGACTGGGTGAGGGTCACCAAACTTAGAAGGTGCATTACCTTTTTCTTTTCTCCTTTTTTTTTCGGAACATTCACTTATATTCATCGGCTTCCCTGTGTAAAGTGTGTGAGAGATGGTGCCGACTGCTGAAACAAACTACTCAAGAGCTATCAGAGAATGAGAATTTAAGGCTAAAACATAATAAAAAATTCAAATCAATTTCCATATGCAGGAGACTTGCGGTGTTAGAACGATACCGATCTTGTAAATTTTCCCAAGTCTCCGCAAACCAACCTCAAATTAATCTATAGTCTAAAACTTTCAACAAAAATGCAAATTTTTTTTAATGAAACCAAACAAAGAACAAAAAGAAATAAAATAAATGATTCCCTCCCCCACACTTAAAACATGCATTGTCCTCAATGAAAGAAACAAACATAAAATAAAAGAGAGGAGAGAGAGGAAAGAACACACCCAAGTAGTCAAGGAGGATAGGTGATCACATAAGAAGCCTTTCCCAATGAGATATCTTCTACATTTTCTTCTTTCAAAGTGGGGCTTTCATGGAGTAGCTTTGGGTAATGTCCATTGAACTTGAAATTTTTATTAGTGCCTTCGCCTTTTATTCCAGGATCAAAGAAGAATCTTCGATAAATAAAAGTGTCGATTGGGCACGTGATCTTCTTTTCCACAACATCAGAGATCAAAAGATTGAGGGGATTCCTCGTTACTTTTGTTTCATCATCCCCTTCAATTGAGACCCTATGCAAAATCATGGACGGGCTAATATCGGGAATGTCAGCCAATTTTCACCCAATCGCCTTCTTATGCTTCTTCAAAACCTGCAAAAGCTTATTTTCTTGATCAAAATCAAGGTTAGAAGAAATTATAATCGAGAGTTTTTTATTACTCTCTAAATAAGCGTATTTCAAATTTTTAGGAAGTTGCTTCAGCTCGGGGGAAGGTGGCTGCTCAATGGAAGGAGTGCTTGGGGCAGTCAGGATGTCAAGAGTATCAGCTGCATGAACAACTTCATCGATAGCAATTTCACCCGTAGTAAATATGTTACCCTGCAAGGCAAAATCAATCTCACCACATACAACACAAATGTTAGTGTCAGTACAATCAGAACATGAGTAAACATCATCAAAATCAGACAGTGATGGAAAATCAGATTCAAGCAAATCATTATAAGTATCATCAACATTTTCAGAAAGCAACTCTATTTGAAAAATAGAAAGTTCTTTCATGGGTTGTTGATTTGATCCTTTAGCTTGCTG
Source organism: Vicia villosa (assembly GCF_029867415.1). Lineage (NCBI taxonomy): Eukaryota > Viridiplantae > Streptophyta > Magnoliopsida > Fabales > Fabaceae > Vicia > Vicia villosa. Next base: position 66,087,005 of record NC_081181.1, on the reverse strand, counting down.
CATGGCATTCATCAAAGTGGCAAGATGTCCAATCTGTGTTTGCAAAGTCTGAAAAGTAGAATCTATTTGTTGTTGATACTGAAGATTATTTGCAGCCATTTGTTTGACAATATCCTCTAGTGAAGGCTGGAAGGTGCAGAGCACACAACCTGAAACTCCTTCAGATGCTTATGCGGCTCCTCACCTGCAAAACTATTAAACCTAGACAACAAATGTGTTAAACCATATTCCAATTCAAAAGGTGCATCAATTGTAGGATAGTCAATACATAAACCATTATAGTTCACATTAGGGACAGCCAACTGCGTCAAAGTTCTTTGTTCAGCCATGGTTTCAACAAACACAGAAATACTAATTATGTCCCATACAGGCAGAAACAAATAGAAAGAAGGAAAATGATTAAAATAAATTCATAAAATTATAAAAACATAACATTTCATCTAATATAATGAAATAAGAATTATGGAAATTTTTTTGGTTTTTTCGAAACAGCAAAAACAATAGAAAAAATTAATTAAAAATAGAAAAATGATGAATTTGGAGATTTGGGGTCGAATTCCTTTACTCTAGAAGAGTAAGGGAGTAATGATCGCACGATTTTTGTGCTCCCAGTAGGCAAAAACAGATTATAGATCAGACTCAATTTTCCAAATAAACCGATTTTTCGACTTAAAAAGGCGTTATGGCCGAAACTGCGAGGAACCTATGGCCTAAACGCACAAACACTTAACCTAAGACTCCAAAACTAGTTAATAACGACAAGAATCCCCGGCAAGGGCACCAATTTGATCCGCTGTCGCGCGCGGATCAAAAACGAGTATTTTGTAAAACGGTAGTTTAGCGGTAATGACAACTCGAATATCGTTCTCATAAGGATTCTTGTATTATATTAACTAATCAAAATCGATTAGGGGGGTTGGTTTAGGATCGATAAAATAATAACAGAGTGAAAAAGTGATTAAAATAAGTGATTATGTAAATAAGCTAAAACGACAATTCTACTGATTCAGTTACCGACTTATCACTGGTTCAATAAACTTCAATCCCCTAAGCGGATTCTATTCCCTTACCGATTACAACACCAAATAACAAGCGAACTTGATATTATAAGATTTCATTCCTATTTTCCGAATTAAGCAAACGGATCAGCGCAATCACGAATTCAGCAAACGTGATTCTAACTTACGCAGTTTAACAATTAAGCAACGATAAAATACGATAAAGGTAAAGGAACATCAATCAATCGGTATAAATCAATAATATTCTATACAACTCGAATTAAGCAAACAAGACATATAGATTAATATCGAAAGGGAGAAGAAATTGGATTAAAGATTAAAAACCTCAAAGTATTGGAAACCGTAACCAGTAGAAATTGCTTTCGGGGATTAGTTCCTCATCATTCGTACAAAGCTTTCAAAATTATTTTGTGAAAAGTAAAAGTGACATTGAACACTACGGCCAGACCTAGGTACTAGAGAGAAACAAGAATTCGGGTCATAACCCAACTGGGTCATACAGACATAACCCAGGCCCAAAACTAACGATCCAAAACTAAATAAAAAACTATTGCTGCAACTTCAAACGCAATTCTGGAAAATATGAGTTCCGAATCTGACTTCGAATCCAACACGAGAATTGTAGCTCTTTCTCTTAGCTTTCCGACGATTATTAGAACGCGTCGATCTAATTTCCGGAGCTCCAGTTATGATCATTTTAGTGCAGACTGCTAATGCTGAAAATAAAGTGCGAAAATCAAACAAAGGCACAAATAAACTAAATTATAAAAACATCATAAAATATATAAATAAACCAAACAAACCATGGAAATTCCTAAGTAAAAACATAGAGGAATGTGCATTAAAATGCACTGATCACATAGCAAAGCACATGGAGAATCACATGGCTCGAAACAAAAACCACATAAGAAGACAAAAACAAAACAAAGGACAAAACGAATTAAAACAACAGGTGACGACCATCACAGGCCTTGCCGCCCATTATGGGCATTGACGCCCGTCAACCCCTCAGCCGTCTGTCATGGGCATTGATGCTCGTTAACCCCTCTGCCGCCCGTCAAGCGAATCGATGCGTATCATGGGCTAATGTATGTGTGAGGCGCCCGTCATGGGTATAGTGACGTCCTTCACTTGATTCCCAACCGTCTCTTCGCGTTATTTTTTTATTCTTACCAGTACGCATAGTCTTAACAGCAATGTTAATGACAATAGCGAGTGATTTACAGAAAACATAGCATTTCACCATTGTTACCAAATCTTGAAACTCAAATAACAACAACATTTAAATATCAGAAGCAATACTTCAAATTCATATTATTCAAAATAGATTCATAATTTCCAGCACAATCTAACACATCAATGCAATAAATCTACACACCCAATCTCCAACATACAAGATTTCATAAGCCCCATTATAGGAAGAGAAACTCACCCTTGCCTTATTCAATTGAAGAAAACTCTACCAATTTTGACTCTTGGTTTGGGATCTCTCTAAACTTGGTTCTCCTCTTCAAGACCAAGCCTCCTTCTTTACAAAAATGGCTTATATTTTATGATATCTCTACACTTTCCTTAAATCCTTACTAACACTAAAACCTATCCTTAGTGTAACATTGGGCCTAAGGGTAAAACCACATTATTATTCTTCACTTAGTAAAAATAAATAGGCCCAATAAGCTTACTAACTCAAATAACCAATTATATGACTTTTATTAATATTCCATCAATATAATATTTTCGACTTATATAATATTATTCTTAATATTATTTTTCGACTTTAACTTAATAAATCCAAATACGTTCCTTAAAATAATATCGATAATCCAATTACGACGACATCCAATATTTAAATCCTTCAATAATTTAATTAACCAATTTAATTAAATTTGGGGCATTACAACTCTCCCCCACTTAGAATATTTTCGTCCTCGAAAATTCACTCAACACCATCCCAAACACAAACCTTGTATCCTATTCTCAAATCTCCAAGTCATGCCTGGTAACACTTCGATCACTATCTCTTCGTCACAACAACGATTCCCATGAACACAACACGTTACTATACTTACAAGATTTGAAATAATCAACGACCCAATGTAGTATTCCTGAAGCATCACACTTATTCCAACAGTCCATCAGTCCAGACATCAAGATAACTCATCTTCACAGACTTCTGAGATATAGTTTCTTACTCCCATACGTCTTACAACAACAGTGCCACGTAAAGCTTCCACTGTACAACTGATGAGCGACTATCTTCACGATAAAATATAAATACTCTTTCTACACTATTAAGACAACAAGACAAGTCTACAACATCCAACATGAGTTTCATCTACCATTAACAATGGATTGAGGGTGATCAGTTCCCCAATTTGTTAATTAGTATTCGACAACCATAGTGGAGTGTAAACCGTTGTTACTTCGTAATAGCATCATCTCCAAATTTTCAATCAAATCCATTAACACTTCATAATCCAATAATTCAATTTGGGGTTTTACAATTCCCACAACTTCCTACTCATTATATCTCGTCGATGAGACCCCGATATCCAAACATATTACAACATCCGCTTCACAGTCACTTAGCATCATACAATCGTCAACGTATTTCCATCCTAAAATTACATCTATACTCGTACTTCACAATTCATCTCATTATATTTCCGACGCTTCAAACGGAACTCAAATCGAATATCCGAAACTCAAGTTATGAATTCTTAAGGTTTCATAATGATTCTGGATTTCTTGCGTGTTCCAAACAACCCCTGGCATAAATCCTCATCTTTAAACTCTTTATAAATCGAAAGGTGTATTCCTTCATCAAATTCCAGTGTTAATATCACCAAGACAACCATTATTTTCACAAGCTACGCGCATCTTCGAGTTTCCAACTCGAACTCGTGATTCACCACACTTCATGCATCGACTACCTCCAACAATCACTCATGCGAGTACAACATAAAGTCTAATACAACTCCATTGCTCTCTTACTCTTCAAACATCGGCATTACACACAAAGGTTACTCGCATCGACACTTCACAGTCCTCAACCGTGTTGAACATCGCAGCTTTTTGAATTCTGCTTCCCAAAATCATTCTTAACTTCAAGTCGCCTTCGAATCCGGTTAACATCCAAAACTCTTAACAACACTTGCATTATCGCTTATTGACATTGTATTAGACCATCTCTCATAATAGAAACCACTTTGAGAACCACCACTTCTCCCCCACTTATCGTCGAACTACTTCCTGTAACAAAACAAATAACTACCAACAGTGTTTTACACACATGTCACGTACTATAGGATAAAACACTGACAGCATTCAACCATCGTACAAACTCAACAGACTCGACAAGGTTTAAATCTAACATACTAATCATTCAACACAATCAAGAATAACGAAACAACTAACAACACCAAAATTTAAAGATAGTAATTAAAAGTACTACTAATGAAATACTCACCTCCGGCATGCCTGTACTCATTAGCTGTTTGAGTTCCAACTAAAGCAAACACTCTTCCACATCCCGATTCCTTCTTTGGTTTCTGAAACTGACTATCAATATACCCCTCAACACCACAGTTAAAGCAAATGGCATCCTTATGCCTACAATCAGAAGAAATGTGTCCCTTCTTACTACAACGGTAACACTTCTTAGCCTTAGCATTACATACTTTTCTCTTATGTCCAGCTTGTCCATATCTGAAACACACTACTTTAGTAGGAGCGTCTCCCCCACTTGTTTTCTTGCCGAAACCAGCTTCCTGCTTCTTCTTATCTTCATACGGTTTCCCACAATATTGTCCTCTTTCTCGTTTCAACTATAGAAATCCCACTTCTTTCTTTCCACGCACATCTTCTAGAAAATAGTTTTCCAAGAATGCACCACGGAAAGTGTCCTAGTGATTTCAATTCCTTCTTCATCAAATATATACTTGGTATTACTCCACCAATCCTCAGCTTCTTTCGTTAGCATGTGAGCACCAAGTTGTGCCTTCTATACATCAGTACAATTCACGACTTGAAAGATCTTCTCAATCTCTTTCATCCATGCTTGTGCCTTATCCGGTCCATACTCTCCTTCAAAATTGGGAGATTAATCTTCCGGAAATATCCTAAAGCACAAGACTTATCCTTTCCTCTATTAACAGCATTCTCGTGCGACGCTTGTCTAATTGCACCAGCCACTCTTGTCAATGCCTCAACACTAACGTCACCATTCCTTCCAGCCATAAAGTCACCACAACACAAAAACAATCAGCACAAATAACAATACACGATTGTTAAACTACACTACGACTCGACACTTGGCCGGACCAAACCAACCTTCACTGATACCAATAATGTAACACCCCAATTCTACCTGCGGAATTTAAATAAAATCAGAGTATAAATGTTCACAAATGAAACAATTCAGGTATCACATATTCATTCACAAAGACAAATCACCTCGTCGCATAAAGCAGATACATAGCATTCACAAAGTACAGAAAAACCGACAACATCAAATGATAGTCTTTAACATAAAACAACTTCCATAGAAGTGCAACGGAAACTCAACAATTAGTTCAAAGATTCATATTATCATAATTCAATGATTAACACAATTAAAGTGGAAATCTCCAAATCACAACTCAAGTATTTGCCGAAACATAATAAATCAAAATAAATTAAGTCAACGCGTTCGTTCCCCCCGAGTGCTACGTATCAGAGCGACAACAACTCAAGACCAACTCAGCTAACCCCCTCTCAATGTGAATCACCTACATGTTACCAATGTAAAGGCAACGGCGAAACAGAGAAAAGGGTGAGATATTAAATCATATAAGTGAGCGCATGATAAATTGTATATTAGGATCCAACATATATAGTCATTGCATCGCAAGTATTAATATTGCTATACACTTCATGCTTTCACTAATTCACAAATCTCACAAACAATTCACCGCAAATCCTATTCACATCAATTACATATAAATCTCATTCATTTACCTTGCAAGCTAATTCACGATACATCACATATAAGTCACACAAGACATGTTCGGTTAATCGCATACATTCATCATTATCACCAATTCACATTTTCACATACATTCATCATTTAACAAGTCACAAAATACAATCACAATATAGTCACAAAGCGTCACAAATATGAATCACATAGACATATGGGACATGACTCATGTATATGCATGTGGTATCAATCGAAGCCTCCACCCCCGTCACTAATTGCCAATTCAAGGCATAAGGCATAAGCCTTCGTCACTAATTGCCAATTCTAGGCATAATGCATAAGCCTTCGTCACCAATTTTTCCAATCCAGGATGTCACTGAGTATGCATATGAAATGTGACTCAATAAATAAGACATACACAACATACTCTTCACAATCACACGTCATCACTAGGCATAAACCTACGTCACTGATAATTACCAATTATTAGAGGTAATTTAATGTCACAATTAATCATTCATTTTCACATAGAAATAAAGTCATCACGACATCATTATTATCATGTTTCGGTATATTACGGTAAGCACATAACTTCACATATTAACTAAATCATCACAACAATCATCATTTATCATTTACTTCACAAAATATTTGTCACAAGGCAAACGCCCATATCACAATCATCATTTATCATAAAAGGTATTAACACTTCACACATAATACAACAACTTCATATAAACAACAGAGAAATTCCAAGAATTCACATAATCAACGGTCGATACCGTTAAGAAACATTCACATAGATATCCACAACAATTCATAAGGTATGATCATAATTCGATATTGGTTAATCAGACACAATTCAATTACTTTGCCGATTATCCAATTCATATGTGTGAGATATTGGATCGAACTCTAGTATGGTCGAAGGGTAGCTTCTTGGTTCGATAGTTTGACAGAGTTAAGCATGAAATCGAAGGTTGTTCACATGCTGGTGTCGAAATGTGCTTGCTGTAGCCGAACATGGGTCTTGCATGCAGACGTCGAAGATGCTAGGTTTGTTAGCATGTTAAATTAGGTTTTAGTGTTTAAACCCTAATTTGTTAAGTTAGCTTGTTTATTAAGTTGGCTTGTGTAATGGACCTTGCTGAAAAAGCCCATTAGTTAGTATGTTAGGTTTTATTATAAGTAGCATACTAGTCTCTCATCATTGCTAAGCTGCAAATCCTAATTTAGGGTGTGAGAGGTTATTTGTTATTCTTGTAAACTTGTAATCTTGTTTTAAGAGAAAGTAAAAGAATAGCAGTTATAACAAATTCTTGTGTTCTTCTTATCTTCCCTAATTCCTATTATATTTTGTTCTTGGTATCATTTTTCACAATAAATTGGTGCGGTGAGCGTGCAGAAGATGCCTTCAACAAATTTTGATATTGAAAAGTTCACCGGAGTGAATGATTTCGGTCTGTGGCGCTTGAAGATGAAAGCTCTACTAGTTCAGCAGGGTTGTTTGGAAGCGTTGAAGGGAGAGGCAGCCATGAATGCTGAATTAACGGCAGCAGAGAAGACAACTATGATCGAGAAAGCACACAGCGCAATTCTGTTGAGCCTTGGTGATAAGGTTCTACGACAGGTATCAAAGGAGACGACGACATCAGGGTTATGGGTGAAACTTGAAAGTTTGTATATGACCAAATCACTGGTAAATCGACTCTACCTAAAGCAAGCTTTGTATTCATTCAAGATAGTTGAAGACAAAGTGTTGGCTGAGCAGTTGGATATGTTCAACAAGCTGATTCTTGATCTTGAAAATATTGATGTAAAGATCGATGATGAAGATCAAGCGTTGTTACTATTTTGTTCTTTGCCTCGATCACATGCTAACTTCAAAGAAACTCTCCTGTATGGAAGGGAGTCCCTGTCCTTTGAAGAAGTTCAATCAGCCTTGTATTTAAAGGACTTGAACAAACGAACGGAGCATAAACCTTTGACTGTTGGTGAAGGTTTGGCCGTTAAAGGAAAATTATTGCGAAAGGATGGTAAGTTCGACAAGAAGAAGGGCAAAAGCCAATCGAAGTCTTACAGTGGCGAAGCATCTGGCATTCGATGCTATCATTGTAAGAAGGAGGGTCACACAAGAAAGGTGTTCCCTGAACGCCTGAAAGATCATGGAGGTAAGGATTGTGGCAACGCTTCCATTGTTCAAGATGATTTCGAATCATCTGATATTCTTGTGGTTTCAAGTAGTGACTCTAAGAAGGAGTGGATTATGGATTCAGGTTGCACTTTGCACATGACTCCAAACAAAGACTTGTTCGAGGAATGATGTGATCAAGATGGTGGATCAGTATTGTTGGGAAACAACAAGGCTTGCAAGATTGCAGGTGTTGGATCTGTGAGATTCAAGCTCCATGATGAGTCAATAAGGTTGTTGACTGAAGTCAGGTATGTTCCTGACTTGAAGAGAAATCTGCTTTCTCTTGGTGAATTCGACAAGAAATGATATGTTTTTCAAGGAGAGAAAAGTATCCTAAGAGTCATGAAGGGGTCGACGAAAGTCTTGAGAGGCATGGAGAAACGACGCTTGTATACCCTTGAGGCTAAAGTTCTAAGTGTTTTGACAAATGTTGCATCCACGAAACCTTTGTTGAAGACAGAAATCTGGCACATGAGATTGAGCCATGTCAGTGAAAAGGGTCTGGTCGAATTAGGGAAACAAAATCTGCTTGGTGGAGACAAAGTTGAAAAGCTGAAGTTTTGTGAACCCTGTGTATTTGGAAAATCTTGCAGAGTGAAGTTCAACAAAGGCAAACAAAAAACACATGGATCCCTTGACTACATCCATTCTGATCTTTGGGGGCCTGCAAGGTGTCCATCACATTCAGGAGCAAGGTATTTTCTATCCATAGTAGATGATTATTCAAGAAAATTATGGGTATTCATCCAGAAGACTAAGGATGAAACTTTTGAGAATTTCAAAAGTTGGAAGACTCTGGTTGAAAATCAGACTGGCAGAAAGGTCAAGAGGTTGAGAACCGACAATGGCCATGAATTTTGCAATGAGGCGTTCGACAATTTTTCTGTTGCCTCTGGTATTGCAACCCATAGAACTACTGCAGGTACTCCACAGGAAAATGGTTTGGCTGAAAGGTTTAATCGAACTATTTTGGAGAGAGTCAGATGCATGTTGACTAGTGCGGGGTTAAAGAAGGTGTTCTAGGCTGAGGTTGTTTCGACAGCAACATATCTGATAAATAGATGTCATTCGACAGCGTTAGATATGAAGACACCTGAAGAAGTTTGGTCGGGACATCAACCAGATCTCGACAAACTGAGAGTATTTGGCTGCGTAGCCTATGCTCACATTAGGCAAGACAAGGTCGAACCTAGAGCTCTGAAATGCATGTTCATGGGATACCCTGAAGGAGTCAAAGCTTATAGGCTATGGTGCCTAGAGCCAGGTCACAGGAGGTGTATCACCAGTCGAGATGTAGTTTTCAATGAAGCTTAAATGGCTTTGAAGAAAAATGTTGATGTTGGTCGAAATACATAAACATCTGACAAAGAGCTGGAACAGGTAGAAATTCCTGTTGAGGTGGAGCATGTTGATGCTGAATTGCATATCCCTGATGAAGTCGAAGAAGAAGCAGAAGATGCTGAGGAAGTTGAGGAAACTGACGATGACTACATATTGTCGAGAGATAGGTCGAGAAGAGTCATCAAGGCACCTCAGAGGCTTGGGTATGCAGATCTTATAACTTATGCCTTAATCTCTGCAAGTGAGTTCTAGACGAAGAACCTAGAGACTATAAGGAAGTTATGAGGAGTCAAAATAAGACTGAATGGCTAAAGGCCATGGATGATGAGATGAAATCTCTTCATGATAATCATACTTGGGAACTGATCAAGAAACCTGTTGGGGCAAGGTTAGTCATCTGTAAATGGATTTTCAAAGTTAAGGAAGGAATTGAAGGAGTGACGTCAAAAAGATACAAGGCAAGGTTAGTTACAAGGGGTTTCACTCAGAAAGAAGGTATCGACTTCAATGATGTGTTTTCTCCTGTTGTGAAGCATAGGTCCATTCGAATGTTGCTTGCCATGGTGGCACTATTCGATCTTGAACTGGAACAGATGGATGTGAAGACTGCGTTCTTGTATGGTGACCTAGATGAAACGATCATAATGAGGCAACCTGAAGGGTATGTCGAAAAGGGGAAGGAAGATTATGTGTGCAACTTAAAGATATCTTTGTATGGGCTGAAACAATGTCCTCGACAGTGGAATAAGAGATTCGACAAGTTCATGGCACGCATAAGTTTCATTAGAAGTCAGTTCGACCACTGCGTGTACTTCAGATTTTGACCTGGTAATTCATTTGTTATTTTGTTGCTTTATGTGGATGATATCCTCATAGTGTCATACCCTAATTTTGACCCCCCTGAGATGTCATACTTTCAGGCTTTTCATCAGAATCAAAACAGATACTCAGAACAATTACTTGTTCATCTGGTGCTTAATCAAGGGTGTTGAGAAACAAAAAAGTTCAGGCAAAGGATCAATCAATAAAAGGGATGGTCTCCAACACAAACATAGGACTAAAAAAAAAACTTCATTCTATTCACCTATGATTGATTAGACACCCATCACCTGGACCCAAGTTTGCTTACTTCACCAGTCTAGGGTTTTGAGCCCACCAAGGACTAAAATCAGGATCACATTTGGAGAACCCTAGATTGCTCCAGGGCATCACTCAAAGGCTTCAATTATCTTCAATTAGCTCATATGACAATATCCATAAGGCATTACACTTCAATTCAAGGTCTACAGTCATCAATTTCATCTGGTCGACAATTAGGGTATTTTACCCTAATTCACCTGGGCAGTTGACTTTTAATCAGGACATGGATCCAAAACTCAAAGAATGACTCAAGAGCTTCTATTACTTCAATATAATCCATTCACATCATTCATTTAAGGAGAAGAGGTTGATTCATTGCCAAAGCCCAAGAATTCACTTCATTTGGAAAAAGTCAACTGTACAGGACTACCGTTGACTTTTAGGGTTTTGAGTCAAGACATGACTTTTAAAGATCAATATCATCAATATATGATTATTGAAGTCATTTAACCAAAGAAAATCAAGTAAATCAATCAAGAATAAAAAAGTCAAAGGTTGACTTTTCATACTTAGAAATTTTTCTAAGTGTTTAAGATCTTTTTTATTCAAAACTTTGGAAGGCGATATCTCAAAATTTCAAGTACAAACTAAAAAAAACTTCCAACATCAAATTTGTAGATTTTGATCCAATGAAAAACTTTGTCACATATAATGTTTTGGCTAAAAATCTACCATTGAAGAGATATGGAGCTTCAAAGTTGTTGCCTTCACAAAACTAGCAAAGAAACCCTAGTTTTCTTCAAACTTTATGGGACTTTTTCACTAATTTCCCAAAAGATTTTGGGCAAACACCAAAATAATGAATTGAAGTACATATTAAGAGCTTTCCAAATTGTGTTCAACCTTCTCTAAATTCATTTTGAGCTAGGAGTTATGATTGTTCAAAGTTAGGCCCATGGAGTGAAGTTTTAAGGCATAACCAATTTTGGTTTTGGTCATTTTCGTGCAAGGACCTATACTAAATGGTGCATATACACTTCAAATATATCAGAAGAGATTGGAGAGAATCATTTGAATCATTTGCATCAAGATTCCAAAACATCCAAAAATCAAAGCCATGTGATTAAAGTAATCATTACAATTAGGAGTTTATGGCAAATGGCGATTCATCAATTGGAATCTTTTCTAAGCCAATTAGAGAGCTCTACACTTCATTTCTGTCCCCTAAGATCAGAAAGGATCAATGGATGGGAAGCTAGCTCGAAAACACCATCATCACATCTTGGAGATTCCTTGAATTCCTTCATGGCCAAGAAACCAAACTCACTTCACTAAGCAAGCTTACTATCTCCAATTGCTCTGAACATTTTGCCTATAAATACAAGTGCATACCTCAGTATCAAACACACCAAAGCAACTCCAATTCTTGCTTTCTCTTTCTCTCCCTCATGCTTATGGTTTTTCAAAGTTCTTTGGCAAGAAGAATCGATTTCTTCAAACCATAGCTCTTCTTTGAGAAGTAAGCATTCTAACATCTCAAGGAGGTTCATTAGAGGTGATCCAAGCACCTGGATCACTTCTGTAAGTGGAGTAACACCATAGTCACTAGCACTTTGGAGCTTAAGCAAGTGGAGGTCTGTAGAAGAATTCAGAAGGTGTCAAGCCAAGCTAAGCACATCAACATGTTCCTAGAGGTGTAGTGGAGCTATTCAGATGCCTGCAACACATCTGTAACTACAAATTCATCAACCTCCATGTTCACTTGAAGCTCAATTTGAACGAGTCGAGTTGGACGATTCAGAGGAATTCAAGTCTGTAACTCGGTGAACTGACTTTTAAAGAAAATGTTGCGGATAGCAAGAGTCGCCACCGACTTTTATTTTATCCAATTGGAAAGGCAAAAAGAACAGGAAAGACCTTTGAAAAGAGATTGAGTTCGGGGGGTAGGTTATGAAAAGGGAAGGTGTAAGCACCCTTTTCATCCGTAGTTATCTACGGGCTCTTAGTTGCTTAGCTCACTTGTTTGTTTGAATTGTTTGAAAAGTGTCGTGTGTGGATAGTAAAAAGATTTTGTTAAGGACTTTAGCTTGTAAATAAGCGTAGCCTTGTTTTGAAATTGTTTTGAAAGAAGGTGTGAAAAAGTATTTTGAATTGCGAGCAAGAAATTGAGAACTACCTACCCTAAGTTCGTCTTTCTTGTTCTTTAAGTCTTTCGGGCGAAAGGATCTATCCATACCATGAGAGGGCAGGAAGTCTTTGAATTGGATATGGAAGGGTCATCGAGTTATCGTTCACCATAAGACTGTCCCTTGCCATAAAGAGGGCAGGTAGTCTAAGGGAAGGACGTAATAGTTATTTAGGCAACATGTAAGGATACCTTAGCATTCAAAGGGACTATCACCATTTAATCGAGGGACGACATCATTTTTATCGTAGGCGACTCGAAGGGACTATGATCTTTTACCGGAGGGACATGGTGATTTTAATTCGTAGGCAACATGCTAAGGTATCCCTACGCTCGAAGGGACTTGACTATTTGATCGAAATCGAAGGCAACAGGCAACAAGAGGGATAACCTTAAAGGTGTGTGGGTGCACAAGTATGTGGTTGTATTCGATTATATTTATCTTGAATTAATGAGCTACGTTCGATTAATTATCTTGCACTCCCTATTTTACTAACCACGCAGTCAATATCATGCAGAAAATAAATTGCGGAAAGTAAATATCCTACGCTATTACAAGGCTTCGGGATTAGGGGATACATAGCCAAAACCGGGGGATGCGGAAAGTAAAAGTGCGGAAAATATAAAGGCCCTAATTACTATTACATCAAAATCGAATGAACAACCTAATTAATATAAAGGCCCTAATTAAATAAAAGCATAAATAAATAAATGCATAATTTAAATAATGACGGAAATAGCAAATAATCGTACATGCGACATTCAATGGATTTTGAGATGAGAAGAGAATCGTGAGAAAATCAAAGTTGGAAAAATCAGGGTTAAAAGTTTTATGGCTAAAAATTTAAGGATAAAACCTAAACCTACAGTTTGATCATGGTTTGATAGACAACCCTTGCATTACTGATAGTCACATGGTTTATTGATTAAAGGCTAACCTAAACCTATTTAAACTAATTATCTAATTAACCTAAAATTATAAATTAATTATTATTTAACAAACCTAAAAAGTTAAAACTAATTTAAATTATTAAACCTAAGTTAAAATTAATTATTATCTAACAAACCTAAAATTAAAACTAAATTAAATTAGAATTATATTATTAATCTAAAAAAAAAGTTATGAAAGATTTTTCAAGAGTTTTTATAAAAACTAAAAAAAATCACTATGTCAAAAACTAAGTTAATTTAGTTAAAAGAGAAAAGAAAAGATGATATCAAAATAAAAAATAAAAAAAAACTGGTGGGCGTTTTATCAGGTGTGGCACCCCATTGAGTGTCCATGGTGTGCTGCTTCTCCAGGACGTTGGATCAAATTGCGTAGGAATCCAGTGGCTGGGATCTGAGGGAGTACGGTGAGCGCGCGTGAGGGCGTTTGTACTGGATCTGCGTTCACATGATTTATAAAAATAAAACGACACCCCTGGGGAACGAGCCCAGGTTTCAATGGTTGAAAAACACTCCTCAATACCATTCTTGCTGCATGTTAATCTTGTTAATATATTAATCAACAAACAATAAATAATAAATAAATAGCTTAAATGGAAAATTCAACAACAAAGTCAAGTGTGGGTCCCCTGGTGCGTTGGCTGACGAATGGGATGGAGAGAGAGAAAGCGTGTCTGCTGACTGGCCAATGAGGGGTTTGGGACGCGCCACGCAGTCCTGTGCTCACCGGAGCCACCACCTGCTCCGGTTGAATCTTCTTCTTCTCCAGCGAGACATTTTTAGGAACCTGCAACACTCACGTAAACGAACCAAGAAAATGACCCCTGTCCACTAAATTGTACCCTGCGAATCTGAAGGTGGCATAGGTTTTCACGAAACTGCTTGTAATTTGCAATACGAAGAACTTAACTCCGAAGCCCTAACCATGGTGGCTTCCGATTTGGGCGTCAAAACTCACAACGAATTATGCAGAACATTTCCAAACATTAATATGAACATGGAACAATGCATCAAATTCATTTATTCGGCGTAAAAACAAAGGTTTAAGATTTAAGAATTCTCACTCGAGATACAGATTCGTATAGGTGATTCCGGCCACTGTTTACCTTGCCTATAGACTTGTTCCAATCGCTGGCAGTCTTAGGAGAGTGAATAGGTCCCTAGATTCGATTGAAAACACCTGGAAAGTTGATTTTGATCTTGCCCTAAACTTGCCAAATTTTGAGAGTTTTGGCTAGGGTTTCTTCAGTGAGTCTCCCGTCACCCTGCAGTCAGACTATCTTCCCCTATTTATGTTGAGTGAAATTAGGTTAAAGAATGCTTGAATACTATCTCATTGGTGGGCTTGGATATTTGTTTTGAAAATTTATCAAATTTTCCCACTTTGATCCAATTCTCCTTCAATCATGTTTTAATTATGCATTTGGTAATTCTAGAAGTATCTTTGGAGGCTGGATCAGACCCATGCGCCTTGTTTCATTATTTAGCATTTTATATAATTTGTTTTGCTTTTAAATACATAAAATCAAGACAAAAATAAATAAATTACATGGCTATGTATTAAGGGCAACTATAGGCCCTTTGGAGAATGGTGAACATATTAGAACCTGATGAATTAGGTCAGATTGTTCAAAGAGACAAATTTCATTGACTGGCTATTTTGAGATTTTTTTGTCAATTTCGCCTAGCTTGCCCACCACATAACTTGTTCCTTTTTGCTTAGATGAATTCATTCTTCATCAAGTTAGAAAACTTGGTGAAATTCTGGTAAGACAGAACCCAGATGTCATATACGATGTCGTGACATCTGATCTGTCATCAGCTCAGCTGAGGCAGTACATACAGATCCCTCAATAATTTATTACTTCTAACATCCAGAAGTCTGGAAGTGTTGGGATCACATATCAGTTTAGTTAACATTAACAAATCTGCTTAGCAGAGATTCTGTGTTAGCCCAGTCATTAAATCACACACTGATGTCATGCACGATGTTATGACATTCAAACTGAACTTACAAATAAACAGTGCAGAAACATAAACAACACATCAGAATTGTTCACCCAGTTCGGTTCAATCAACCTACTCTGGGGGCATACCAAGCCAGGGATGAAGTCCACTATTAGCAGTATCAATTTAGAGCTAAACTCCCAGTTTACAACTCTTCACTTAATCACTACCCAATGACCCCTCTACCTAGGTTCTCCCTAGATATGGAATATCTCCATTCCACTCCCAATCATAGCAATGATGTCTAGCAGTCAGCAACTCAGCCACTGCATTGACAGCTTAATCACCAACAATATTAAATATACATAACGGAGTAGTTCCAAGAATACAATATTCACTCATTGCTTCACAGCTTTTGAGTGAATAAAATAAACCTCTTACCTACAGGCTTCGAGGCACAAATCAGTGACCATCCCACAACCTGGGTGGTCCACTTACACAACAAACCCTAATGACTACATTGTATTCGTTAGGTTTACAAGGCTACAAAGATTCCTATATATAACCTGATCCTAGTTGGACTTGGGCTTAAAATCGCAGCACTCCTTGCTGTTACAAATCAGCAGCTTTCTTCTGCTACAAACAAGGCCTTTTAATCATAAGTTACCTAATTTATCTCCTAAATTAGTAACTGCTGAAACTTCAATTTTAGATTTGATTCTTCAATATTCTGACTTGATTCTTTGACCTTTAAAACTACGCCACATAGGATTACATAATATTCTGTATCTTTTAAATTCAAAACTGGATCTTCCTTCGTCAGTTCTGCAGGCGCGATGTCATGGCTAATGTCATGACATTCCTTGTAACATCTTGTTTCAGTACCTGTTTTGTTCTTTTTAATATTTGCAAGAGTACAATACATTACATTCAGCTGCTATTATGTTTTAGCCAAGCATGGATGCCAATAAGACAATAATACAGAACAGAGCATTAACAATGCATTAACAATCTCCCCCTTTGTCTTATTGTGGCTAAAACTAAACATAAAAATACAAATTAAATATACATAATTAACTCCAAGAGCAGCTGCTTCTGCTTCAACTTTCAGGATACCTGGGCTGAACCACATCATAACATCTTCAGTCTGCTTCTACTTCTGTCTTCAAATCTTCCTTTGTTTCTTTTGACAGTAGCAAAATCAGCATCAGCCTCTCTCCCCCTTTTTAGCCATAATATGACAAAGATGTATACGATGTCATAATATGCAATGGAAGAACCTGTAACTCCCCCTGCACATGAGGAAGAAGATACGAGAACCAATTCTTGCCACTGTAGTTCTTCAAGAACTAGCCCTTGTAACTCAGAACACAAATCACAATTGTGTTCATAACTCAGATCACAAATCACAACTAAAACGTCTCCCTTCTCGAAGACTGAACAAGAGGATGCATGTTCATTGTTATTTCTGTAACACCTTTGGTAGAGATCCATGATTTCCTCACCCTGTGTTATTCTGAACAGATTTTGGTAGAGGAACCCATCGCAATACCAAATCTGGACGCACCCAACACAGACACACACGAAACACATCTTTAAGCAATTTGACATCTGAAGCCTGCTGCGAAGATGCTAATTTATAGCCATAGGAGGATCATAGGAAGTAACGATAGTCTTTGGTCTTGTTCAATGGTCAAGCTATTAATTAGGAAACAGTTCTCAAAGCAATTACTCTTTCCAAAACAGTTTTTCCTTGTTAGACTCTGCAGAATCAATGTCTTTAACTATGTTATGACATCCGGTCAGACATTGTCCCTTTTTCACCTCACAAGCACATAGCTTAAGATTCTTTAAGAGACATTGACACAACATCCTATGAACCACGTAATAGACCTCCTACTCCTTTACTGACTTACTAGTCATAGACCTCTGTTGTTCTGATCTTCTTGAGACTGTATACTGCAACTGTGAGGAGCCTTCTAACACTTGTTGACAGGCAGCTACTAGACCAGATCAAGATTTGTGGATACCAGAAGCACATGGTTAGATTCAACCATTCCCAGAATCACTGACTGTAATGATACATCTTGTTAAACCTTTTCACAAGAAACTTCCTCTAACTAAGTTGAAAGAGCTCCTGCTAACTTGGGCCACCTTCATTTTGATGATGGAGTAAAACAGACCAAGACAATTTTCTAGAATTATATCTTGAACTAAGAAGACACTCCCCCTATCTGAGATAATTTGTGCTTTATACAGGAAAACTTGTACTGATGAATGGAAAATATAAGACCCATCTTCATATCTTCAAGAGCGCACCCTATGTCCAACTAGCTATCTGACACACTTCACTATTACAAAATAACTTACATCAGATGTTATAACATCTTGTATAACATTAAGATACAGTTGAACAGTTCAGTTAATTCCATTTCTCTGTCTTCAACAGATTCAAGTCTACCACCTTATCTCCACCTGAAATAATCAACAAATAACCCTTTGACACTTGATGCTTCCATAGAAAGGTTGCCACAGACTCAACATAAAGAACTGTCACTTCTTCCATTTGTTGATCATAACCCTACCAAGTTGCACTCTGATCATGGTCTGCCAAGATATTTTGAAATCCTCCTTGATATGATGTTTCTCATGATGATTAACATACTCACTACTTAGAATTAGACGAATCCTTGTTATCTACAGCTATGTTGATCATCTCACCAGACTTCTGTCTTCATAGTCATACTTACTACTGAAGTCTTCATCATGAAAGTAAGCACAAATTGCCAGAACATGTTACCATCACCAAGATCAGAATCTGCTCATTCTAATCCACATTAAGTTAGAACTGTCACTTCAGACTTAATATTGCTTCTTCATCCTTCACAAGCTAGATTCTAGATAATTTTCCAGACCAACAAGATATAGTGATGTTGTGACATCACGCAAGACACTGGTTTATCAGACTTGAAATCTCATCAATACCTCTGAGTGTTCCACCACCTACACTGATTGATGTCTTGTCAAACTTCATACTCCCCCTTGAAAATAGAAGAAAATTCTAAATAGCTCTTGAACATGTCTTCAACAGATAGATCTGAACCTAGTCTTTCCTGGTGTCTTCAAGTGTTGTGATGTAACATACAAAACAAAGCATCACATACATCTTCTTCTTCTTGAATCAACTCACCAACCAACCATTGCCTTTCTTAATGCTTAATTGAAGATAACACTGAACTATAGTTGATGCATAGTTCAAATCAGACCATGGACACTTCATACACATACTTAGCTCCCCACAGAGTATATGAATCTGTATTCAGGTTGTACATCCAATAAGTACAAGTCTCCCGTCAAGGAACCTATTAGTCACTTAGATAGACTTTTGCTGCTCACACCAGGTCCTTCTAAATGATCTCTTCTTCATACATGAAGGCATTCTTCTTGACAATGATGTTACAACATCTGTTATGACACCATTCATTTAGACTCTTTGGATTTCTCATTCAACATCTCCTGTATGACACTTGGGGAAAGACAAAGAAGGCTCGACCAACACCATCAACTTAGCTACACATCAGTCATGATTAAGGAATAATATATGCCATTTCTCAATAAACTTTTCTTCAGACTTCTCTTCTGAATTTGAGATAATGGATGCCACAATCTGTACCTCATGAAGAGATTCGCTCAACAAGGTTGCTGGAACAAATTCACTTATGACATAACTCCTGAAAATACTTCAGATTCCACACAGTAATCTGAATCCCTTGAATCATCATACAATATTCAAAACCATACTTCACTATGCACGATACACAGTATTCAATTTTCACCACTAACTGTTCTATGGTTTAAGAAAACAATCCACACATCTGGTTCCTCTGATCTAAAGAACATACCAGATACAAGCTCACCTTTGGATTTTCATAGAGGTCTTGAAAAGTAAACCTGAATGAATCCTTTCACTTGCACTGAGCTCTTCTTCCAACTCCCATAAGCTTATGCCTTAGATAAACTAACACTTGGGATGGAAGGTTCAATTGATTGTATTCTGACCAATCAACACAAAAAGCAGATGTCTCCTCTTCCAGATCAGGAGTAGGTTCCAAACAAATGTACTCACACAACATAAGTTTAGCACCAGAACATCTGTTCTTCAACTGGTAGCTGCATACCAGTATGCCATCAGTTCCTTCTTCTTGGAACACACAATTCTTGACAATTTTGAAGATCATCAAACAACTTTGCAGATGAATATGAGGAGCACTGATCACTTGAACCTCTTCAACCTCAATAACCATGCCTTTATGAGTGAACTTGAGAAAAGATCTCAAGTATCTTTGACACTTGTACTATAGTTGAAAACAATCTGCTACAAATTCTGTTGAAAACCATATAACCCTAGAGATCTTCTTTCAAGGATAGGATTATGCATCAGATGCTATGCAGCAGAAAATAGCCATATATCAACAGAGATTACACAATGCTTACTCCCAGAACCAGTTGTAAGCATGACATCCAAGAATTGCAGCTGAACAATCCAACAATATGCTTGCTTCTTCTTCAGCAACACAACAAGACCTAACCAATATTCTGACCAGAAAGAAACAGATAAGCACAAAGAGTATCTTATCAAATTCTTCACTCCCGCATGAATCATTTGGATGTCAGTAACACCATCTTCCCTTGCCAAGAGTATACACCTGTTATGGTCAGTTTGGTCCAGTCTTCCACACATAGGTCCATCCTCCACTTCTAGGGACCATTCAAAATGAACATGAATGTTCAAACAATCAACTAACTCCAACAACCAGAAAGTATCTCCCATGGATCTCATCCAGAAACAGACAGGATGCCTGCTCTGATACCAATTGAAATTCTGGTAAGACAGAACCCAGATGTCATATACGATGTCGTGACATCTGATCTGTCATCAGCTCAGCTGAGGCAGTACATACAGATCCCTCAATAATTTATTACTTCTAACATCCAGAAGTCTGGAAGTGTTGGGATCACATATCAGTTTAGTTAACATTAACAAATCTGCTTAGCAGAGATTCTGTGTTAGCCCAGTCATTAAATCACACACTGATGTCATGCACGATGTTATGACATTCAAACTGAACTTACAAATAAACAGTGCAGAAACATAAACAACACATCAGAATTGTTCACCCAGTTCGGTTCAATCAACCTACTCTGGGGGCATACCAAGCCAGGGATGAAGTCCACTATTAGCAGTATCAATTTAGAGCTAAACTCCCAGTTTACAACTCCTCACTTAATCACTACCCAATGACCCCTCTACCTAGGTTCTCCCTAGATATGGAATATCTCCATTCCACTCCCAATCATAGCAATGATGTCTAGCAGTCAGCAACTCAGCCACTGCATTGACAGCTTAATCACCAACAATATTAAATATACATAACGGAGTAGTTCCAAGAATACAATATTCACTCATTGCTTCACAGCTTATGAGTGAATAAAATAAACCTCTTACCTACAGGCTTCGAGGCACAAATCAGTGACCATCCCACAACCTGGGTGGTCCACTTACACAACAAACCCTAATGACTACATTGTATTCGTTAGGTTTACAAGGCTACAAAGATTCCTATATATAACCTGATCCTAGTTGGACTTGGGCTTAAAATCGCAGCACTCCTTGCTGTTACAAATCAGCAGCTTTCTTCTGCTATAAACAAGGCCTTTTAATCATAAGTTACCTAATTTATCTCCTAAATTAGTAACTGCTGAAACTTCAATTTTAGATTTGATTCTTCAATATTCTGACTTGATTCTTTGACCTTTAAAACTACGCCACATAGGATTACATAATATTCTGTATCTTTTAAATTCAAAACTGAATCTTCCTTCGTCAGTTCTGCAGGCGCGATGTCATGGCTAATGTCATGACATTCCTTGTAACATCTTGTTTCAGTACCTGTTTTGTTCTTTTTAATATTTGCAAGAGTACAATACATTACATTCAGCTGCTATTATGTTTTTGCCAAGCATGGATGCCAATAAGACAATAATACAGAACAGAGCATTAACAATGCATTAACACTTGGAATGTCCTCTTTAACTTTGTAGTTTTGAGTTTTCTCATTTGAAGCTCCTATTTTTGTGTAAGATGCTTTGACAAAAAGTATCCTTCAGTAGACTTCCAAAAAGACCTATAATGTCTTGATCTATATCTCTTGAATGAAACAGCTTTGGCCTTAGCATGTGAGAGGAAAAGCTATAGAGAATGAAATTTCCTTGAGAATATTCTTTGGTTGGGGAATTTCTGATAAAGTATGAGAGAGATATGATCAGTCAAAGTTAGGTTGACTTTCTCCTCGAAACCCTAATTTAGAAACTTTGTACTCTTGGTGATTTTGGAGCTTTTCTTGAAGAATCGTGATCAACCCTTGATCAAATGATGAATGATACTTTAATACGAGGATGTTGACAAAAAATCAGGAGTTTTGACTGTATTTTGACCATAGTTTGACTTTTAGGTCAACAAGTCAACTATTGACTTTCTGAGCAATTGAGTGACCAATCCTTTGAATTGAGCCTTGAATTTTGTCATGAAGGTAGTTTGGAATATCATAAATCATATGAGGTGCCTTGGAGTCTTTTGATCCATTGATTTTTCTTATAACAACAAAACCCTAGTTTCTTGTGCCTTTGTTTAGGAGGGATGTCTTTGAGCTTTGTGCCTTGGCTTGAATTTGAACAAGAGAAATAGTATGGACAAATTTTGGGGTATGACAGCTACCCCTGTTCAATTTTCTTATATCTGAAGATGTAGATTGGCATGTGTGCCTGTCGGAATCTGAAGATAGAAGAGGATTGAACACTAGAATACCAAGAAATTTTCTCTTGATGATATAGGGACTTTTTCGAAGATGGGCTTAAAGATGCCATCCAGGCAGCACATTGTCGGAGATGGGCTTGAAGATGCCCTCAGGTGTTGACAGAAAGTTTATCGGAGATGGGCTTACAGATGTCATCTGGATGTTGGGAGTGTGAAGTGAATTAATTGTAGTGACTCTGTTGTAATGATCGTTCCTGAACTAAATACCGGGAATAGATATGTGACTCAATCGTCGTGACTCCATTGTCGTGATGCCATTACCGTGACTCTGTTGCCGTGATTCTATTTTCGTGACTCAGTTGTCGTGATTCCATTATCGTGACTCAGTTGTCGTGATTCCATCGTCGTGACTCAGTTGTCGTGATTCCATTATCGTGACTCAATTGTCGTGATTCCATCATCGTGACTCAGTTGTCGTGATTCCGTTATTGTGACTCAGTTGTCGTGATTCCATCATCGTGACTCAGTTGTCGTGATTCCATTATCGTGACTCAGTTGTCGTGATTCCATTATCGTGACTCAGTTGTCGTGATTCCATTATCGGGACTCAGTTGTCGTGATTCCATTATCGTGACTCAATTGTCGGGGTTCTTTGATCGTGTCTACACCGTTCGTGATGATAGAATTAGATCCTTGAAGGTTGATCGTGTCAGTACCGTTCGTAGTAGCTGGATTAGATCATAGATATTGTTCATCTTCTTGTTACTGTATCCTAAAAAAGGTAAAGTTAGTTTTTATGTAATGTCATGATGCATGTATTATGCGACGAGTCTCTCAAAATAAATGAGAAACTTGCGTGTTATGTATGAATTCATTATGAGGCAATGTACGTGATGTATGAATATGTTTATGACATATGATATGTGAATATGATTTATGTTGTCTTGATTGAGAAAATAAATCTCTATATCCTTGTGATTTTGCTGTTTGATCTTGTCCTGAAGGTACACAACTGGGGATTTATAATTTTTCTTGGGGATGACCAGTAATTTGATGTACTCTAACTAAGGATAACAAATATTAATAAACCATGTTAGGAGAAGAGAAGAAGGTCGGGGAACCGACGATGTCAAAGATGTAAAACTCCGTTGGGGAACTAAGTCCTTGTTGGGACGAGAATATTTGAAGATATCTTCTTAACAATTACTCTGTGGGGATATGATCCTGTGAAACCGGCTTTGTGGGAAGACATAGATGTCTTGAATGTTTCCCCCAGTATTATATTAACTGTCATTCCTGGATTTGTATTGATTGGGACACACCAACGAGTGTTGGTTGAAGTGTTAAACAGGCTTTGCACAACTTTGCCCCTGCTAGTAGGGAGTTTGGAGAGATTCACCTTGTGAGGACCTTCGGACATATACTATGGGTGATGCCCCTAGTACTCATAAACTTAGGGTGGTTCCCCTGACTGATCGGGAAGTATCTTCAGATCCACTTGGGTGCATGCCCCTGATTGTTTGGAATCTTGAGAGATTCTTGGAATCTTGACCTGACTGCCCCAGATTGATCGGGAAATAGTTTGAACCCACTTGGGATGTATGCCTTTGACTGTTTGGCATTTGAGAGATTCTTGGAATCTTGACTTGATTGCCCCAGATTGGTTGGACAAATCATGTCATGCCCCTTGTATATATAGGAGGCATTGCTTCTTGGAGTAATTTTGTCTGTCGGGATAACTGTTAGTCATTAGTCATACCCTGTGCAAATCCTTTCTGTTGCTAACATTTGAAATTATGTAGCAGAATATGTTTAATAATAAATTCATGAGGTGCAATGCATACGTTTGTCTTGAGTTTTTTTGAAAACATTAAAACAGGAGATGTAAAAGCGTGATATTTGTAAAAAGTGATGTTTGTAAAAACGAAGTATTAACTCAGCATTTTTGGTAAACCTTAAGGAGTCAGGATACCTTTTTGGTGTCAGTATACTTTCGAGCTAACCATGCTTCAGTTAGGACTTTCAAGGGTTGTAACGTGGCTTGGTTCACGGTTAAAGAAACAAAGGATAAAGGCTTAAAATTTATTTGTACCCATCCCAATATTCGTGATGTTCTTCGATCCTATGCTCAGTTAATTTTGCGTTTAAGTCTTAGCAAAGCTTTGAAGTCGTAACACTGACATTTTGATGATGGTTTCAGCACCGGCAGTTCATTTGGACAGGCAGTCCTCCTTTTTTGTAATTCTTCTTTCTCTTTTTTTTTCGAGGATTTGTAGTGACCTCTTTTTTTGACATTGATTTTGTTATCCCTAACTTTTGCCTGAACTGTTTATTTTGAGATTACAGTCAGCGGGATGTTTCAATTTTTGATAAGTCTCCTTCATAGGTTTTGACTTAACAGCTATTCGTTTTGGTGGATATTGACTTCCTAACTTAACGGTTGCGGGAACCCATCATTATTCGTGTAGACAACAGCTAAGATAATTGAGTTAACTGAGTAACTACCCTGCCCAGGTTACGATTAAGGGTTTTAAATGGCACAAGAAAAAAACTCCTACTCCTTAGGCTCAACGGGGTTAACGAGGGATTAACATCCTTATATCTCCACTGTTTAGGAATTGAAACAATGCCTGTACATCGTCAGCATAGTCTGTTCGAAAGCATACTGTATGAAGTTCACGGTATCATTTTCGTCATCCTCCCTCAAAAGGCTTACAGCTTTAGCAGGAGAGTTGAGTATCATAAAACCTATGCAAGGTACAAATGCAATTTAAAATGAGTGATAGCGAAATAATTTTTTCAAGACAAACATATGCAATGCACTAATGATGATTATTGAAACAGATAATGTCTATCATAGGTCGAATGTTTAAACAAACAGAAAAGAAACTTGCAAATGAAAGTAGATCTAATGATCCAAAAGTTTGTCCGTCTAGACCTCACTCAGTATTGTCATGACTAGGCATAGGAGCGGTGATCACCATAGAAGTTTCAGGAGGGTTGAGTCTGATTTCTCCGTCATTGATCAGATCTTGAATCTTATTCCTCAATGTCCAGCAATTGTTTTTGTAATGTCCAGGAATGTTGGAATGGTACGCGCACCTCGTATTGGGTTGGTAGCCAGTAGCGGAGGTGCTAGGGTTCTTAGGAGTGTCCCTCAGAGTACTCGATTCGATTCGATCTTCATTATGACCTTTCTGGTTGTACATATCATTAGCCCATATGAGGCTTCTCAGGTGGGTTTAAGTCAATGATCTTGTCGTCAATTGAGTCTTGAATCCCATGCTCCAATGGTCCACCATCTTTGGTATCATGGCTAGTAATGTTCGAATGATAAGCACATCTCGCATTGTATTTGTACCTAGGAGTAGGATTGGCAGAAACTGAATACAGAGACAATAGAGTTATCAAGCTCCGATTGAGCAATTGTTGCAGAATTTGAGACAATGGCATGTGCAATGGAGTAGACCTTGCTGCATATTCTGGTCCTTTTTCTTCTAGGTTAACGAGGTTTTTCAACTCATCTTGCCCCTTAGCCAAGTTCAGAATCAAAACCTGGAACCGAATATTTTGAGCCTGAAGATTTTTGACTGATTGCTCGAGATCCATTTGTGCTGAAATAAACAGCAAGAGAGAATGGGAAGCCTACTGCGGAAACCTATTATGCAATGTTTATGAATGTAGATGCAATGTTTACAAAGATCGTCAGGGAATTTAGTTTGCGACATTAGGAAATGACTGGTCACCGCTTCGTCTGAATAATCTTGGCTTTTGTCCTTAGGCATCCTTCTTTGAGAATCAAGCTCACCATATCGAGTGGGTCATCACCTCTGATTCGGGATATCTTTGAATTTGAAGGTACATGGTTAGAGGAAAATAAATCCTCTTGCCCCTTTATAGGTATGATGTCTCTAAACTGGGAGGCATACGGTAAGAGGAAAATAAATCCTCTTGCCCCTTGAT
The DNA here is from genome assembly GCF_029867415.1 of Vicia villosa. Taxonomy (NCBI): domain Eukaryota; kingdom Viridiplantae; phylum Streptophyta; class Magnoliopsida; order Fabales; family Fabaceae; genus Vicia; species Vicia villosa. Next base: position 66,060,554 of record NC_081181.1, on the reverse strand, counting down.
AGGTGTAGAGCCTCTGAATTGGAAGACATATGGCCATAGGAAAATAAATCCTCTTGCCCCTTGATGATAATTTAGTCCTTTGATAAGGGCACCTGCAATTGTGCGCCTGTTTACCCAGAAATATGGTAAACAATCGCTAGTTTCCTTTTTAAAGGTTACTTTTGCGGAATCAACTAGAATATTCCAGGACTAATTGCTTTGATTTTTCTATTATGTGTATCTGGTCTGTATTAAATGCAGTAATAACCTTAAAGTAAAAGTATACACTGAAGTTTAAGACTTTAAAGTAAATGAAAATGATAAAATGCAGTAAATGTGCACTGAAAGTAATGCGTAATGTAAAATGATTGCATAAATTAAATTGGTACGCATACATACATTCCAAAGTTGCACTCGTCACTCATTTTTGCACAGAGATTTGAGTTTACTTGTGTTTTTGTAGAAAATGCGGACCCTAAACTGTTCATTTGGAACTTGCTTAAATAGTAAAAATACAGTAACTACTACTAACGGTCGACTGATCACTAGCCAACACGTGTCCTCGACATGCAGCATCTTCGTCTGTGAGACTTCCACGCGTCCTTTAGAAACTGCTAAAAACTTTCTGAAACTGCTTCCTTTGACTTCTGATGTCTTCCGACTTCAAAACTATACTTGGCAAAATGCCTAAGTTTTCTGCATACTTTAGTCGACCATGCATGGCAGATTTACCAATTTTAGTCGAACCCCTGGCAATGATGGCATTTCTTAGTCGAACAGTAGTCTTGACTAAGAAAGCTTCTTAATCAGACTGCTTTGCCTTAGACCATTTAATAATCTCATATATCTTAGAGACTATTTACCATTATTAGCAAGTCAAAATCTTAGGGTAACAAATTGCCCCCCAAGCGACTTCTTTCGACTGATTTTACAAAAGAGAAAGATGGCGTTTCATTTTCTTCGTAGGTTTCGACTTTTGTTATCTTTTAACGCCATGATTAATTTACGCATCCCTAGACACTAATTATTACCTAAATCCTAGGTAGTGGGCTATAACTGCTCTCCACTTTCTTGTACCAGTTTCCAAAGCTTCTTTGACGTGACCTTTTTGATTCAACAACTTCCTTTACACACGATTTTACTGACGTCATTTACAACCCATATATATATGGACTCCTCTTCCTTTCTTTCTCTTCTTCTCGTTTTTCTGTTCTTCACAAGTATTTTCAGAGATTTCTTCTTCTCTCAACCTTTAACCGTGTTTCCTTTTTTCTTCAATACTTCAGCAATGGCTGCAAACACCACAACTAACACAAACACCACCGTCTATGCTACAGGCTCTAACCCTTTAGGAGCCATTATCTCTCGTGAAGAAGAAGAGAAAGGGTTGGATTTCGTCCCTCAACCCAAACTCACAGAAGCTAAAGCCATTATCTGGCAGAATCAAATGTTGATTCCTTTCCAGATTATGGATAAGTTGATGGCTTTCTCAGGGCCTCTTCCAGATCATCGTTCTCACCCAGAATAAATCACAGGTTTCTTCCCTTCGTTTCCAACCACGATGCCTGTAGCATTTGATAAACCACTCCTTCTCGACCTGAAGTTTATGGATCCTTCAGTGAGGGTTTTTCGTTCGAGCCCAGCTCCTGGCAACAAGGAGTATCTGGCTTGTCTCAGCAAAGTTCAAACGAAAAAACAACAAAGATGGGAGGAATTGGGTATCTTCGACGCCATCCAATTGTCCATAACTGGTCATAGGGTTTGTCCTCCTATGCTGCTTGCTTCGTTGTTCTTCTGGGAAGGTTCGACTAACACTTTTCATCTTCCTTGTGGAATGATGACTCCCACTCTCTTCGACGTGGCTGCCATCACAGGGCTTTCTCCCTTGGGTGAGATCTTCGACCCAACTCTCCCGACAGAAATAAGCTTCAACTTCACGAATGCCACTATCACTAAATACATGCAGGATCATTATGTAAGTCCACTGAGGAAGTTTCTGACGAAGAACATGTTGCTTTCCTCACTTACTGGCTTTCGTATTACTTGTTTTGCCCAGGGTCGGTCCAGATAGCTACAGCTTAACTTCGTTTTCTTTATTACCATTTGCAATGTTCTAATTTCAATTTTAGACCTTTCAGGGCCTGATCCTACCACTCAAGTCGGAGTCCCTGCTCCTAAACCAGGTCGAAAACGTCCCAGTACGTCGAACACCACCACAACCAAGAAAATCAAAGCTGTAAGAAAGGTACTACTTTTAACCTTCATCTCTTATCAATACTCATTCATTAATTGTTTATTCTCTCTTTAGTTGGTAGTTCCTGAGGATTCAGACGAAACCACATCTCCACCAAATCAGGAGAGTGAAATTTTCTCACGACCTCCTCTTCCAACTCCAACAAAGAAACGAAAGGGTGTTAAAAACATTCCTAAAGTTGTTGTCCAACCACAAACAATTCCTACCACAATCCCTTCTTCGTCTCAAATTCTTCTTGAGGTATAACTTAGCATAATCTTCTAGTGTATTTCTCTTAACAGATTATCTTCTAACACTTTTCTTCTGAATAGAATGCATCAACTGTCGACCACACTCAAGAGAAGATCGTCGAGGTTGCTGAAAAGATTACTGAGGCTGCTCCTGACTCCAACCTTTTTAGCCCTCAAAGGACTGACGCTTTTGGAAGCACCACTGATTGAGCTAATACTCCAGGTCGAAGTCGAACGCAGCCCCAAGCAGTTCCCATCATCGACCAAGCTCAACCTGCAATTAAAAATGTTGAAGTTGCTGACCATGCCTCTCGTCCAGAGCACAATACCATTTCTCAGTCCAAACAACATCTTACTGTTGATGACACTAACTCCAACAGTTCTCTTAGTCAGGAGGAGATTCTGGACTTGAAAAAGACTAATCCTCTAGAGGCTCTCCTTCGACTTCAAAAACTGAGGCCAAGTTCTCTTGACATTCCTGTTCAGTCGACTAATCCTGATGCTGAAGTCGACGCTTCCCTTGTCGATGCTATGTGCCAACTACGAGCCCACTTGAATGAACCTGAGTTTCTTACTGTCCTTGAGAGCTCTAAACATCTTGGTGGAGAAATTCGCAAGTTACTGGACTCACTCATTAAAGCTTCTCTTCCAGCAGTTGTTGCTCAATTCTTCTTTGATTTTTAGGCGTACTTCGACCAACTCTGGAAAGACCTCATCACCAAGAAAAACATTACTCGACAAGCAAAGAACAAAGAGCGCGAAATGGAGAGGGAGTGGGATGCCAGTGCAGCCTCGACTAAGAAGGTTGAAGAGTTTCAGGAAAAAACTTTAAAGTTTTCTGACAAGGAAGGAGAAATCAACAACAAAATTGCTGACTATAAGGCCCAAATCGATGCTCTTAACAAAAAAATTCAAGATCTTGAACAAGAGAAAATCACTTTGGCTCAAACTGAGAAGATTCCTTCGCCTGAAACTATTAATCAAGAGATTTTGAAGGGTCTTGGTCATGGTGAAAATGCTCTCAAACTGGAAAGTAGCATTCGACAACTTAGACAAGGCTTGTCTCGACTTGACTCTAAGATTGACTTTGAGTCGGCCAAGCTAGCCTATTTCAGGAATAACTTTCCTACTTTGTAATTTTTTGTTTTCGACTGACTGTCCACGTACTTTATAATGGACTTTTTGTAATGACTGGCCAAATTTTCAGCCATTTTAATATAATCTTTTGGTTTTATTCTATTATGCGAATTTCTTGAAGTATAGATTTATATTTTTTCTAATATTTACCATTTATCCTCAAGATTCGACCATCTGAATTCATTTCTTCAATTTCATATGCGTTGTTTGAAAACACTTGCAAAATTTTAAACAGCCCTTCCCAACTTGGGGACCATTTACCCAATAATTTATTCATGTGATCCATGGGTAGAATAACTTTCCACACATAATCACCTACCACAAATGTTTTCTCTTTTACTTTCTTGTTGTAAGCTTTCGCCACTTTTTGCTTTTGTCTTATTAATCTATCCAACGCTATTAGTCGTTCTTCGTCTAACTCTACTAATTCATCTAACATCATACTCCAGTATTCATCTGTCGAAAGTTCACTTTTTCGTTAAATTCTAGCCGACTGTAGATAAATTTCTGCAGGCAACACAACATCATGCCCAAAAGACAAACGAAATGGGGTAGTATTTATTGCTTCCTTTGGTGACGTTCGACAGGCCCAAAGGATTTGGTTGAGCGTTTGATGCCAATTTCTTGGCTTTTTTCCTACATGCTTTTTTATCAAGTTTATAATAACTTTATTAGTAGCTTCAACTTGACCATTAGCCTGAGCGTAATAAGGAGTGGGTGTTAGCAATTTAAATCCTGTCTCTGCTGTAAAAGCTTGCATCTTTCGACCAATAAAGACTGATCCCTGATCAGTGGTAATAGTCTCTGGAATCCCATATCTGTAAATAATATGTTTCTGTATGAAACTAATCACTGCTTCTTGATCAGCACTAACCAATGGAATTGCTTGTATCCATTTAGTAGAATAATCTATTCCTACTAAAATGAATTTTTGTTGTTTAGAAGATACAGGTTTGATTTCTCCTATTAAATCCAAAGCCCATCCTCTAAAAGGCCAAGGTTTGACAATGGCATGCAACTCACTGGCTGGAACATGTTGAATACCTGAAAACTTCTGGCATTCTTGGCACCCTCTTGCGTATTCAATACAATCTTTTAACATTGTCGGCCAATATAAACCTTGTCTAAACAACAACCACTTCATTTTATGGCCTGACTGATGAGCTCCACAAACACCACTATGCACTTCTGACACGCCCAAATATGCTTCGGCTTCACTTAAGCACTTCAACAATACACCTTCAGCCGTTTTCTTGTATAACTTATTTCCCAATATCACATAGTTTAAAGCTCTGTATTTGATCTTTCGATCAGTTCCTCCGACTGGATTATTCAGGTATTGGACTAATGGGTTTCTCCAATCAGAAACTGTCATATTGTCGATGGCAAAAATTTCCAAGGCATACAAATCTTCACTTTTAATTTTGTCTTCTACCCCCCCAAGTTTTGGCGTCGACAATTGTCCTAACTTGTCCCACACTACATGAGTTTCCTTCTCTTTGATATCGACCATATCTTCTAACTTACTTTTGGAAACTCTATACCCAGAAGCAATCTGTGCCAATTCATTGGCAATATAATTATCAGATCTCGGTACATGCAAAATCTCAACATATTCAAATTTCTCTAACAAGCGTACCACTATTGCATAGTACACTATTAGATTTTCTTTGATGCATTTATATTCTTTCTTGATTTGTCGAATTACTAGCTCAGAATCACCTCGAATTTCAACTCGCTTTGCCCCTAAGTCTATTAGGGCTTTCAAACCAGTTATCAAAGCTTCGTATTCGACTTCGTTATTAGAACATACATCCTTCATTCTATAGTGGAACTTGGTTGGAAGTCCTTTGGGAGAAATAATCAGGACTCCGATGCCTGGTCCATTTTTATGACTAGAACCATCAAAAAACAACTTCCAGTTAGATTGATCGACCAGATTTGCTGATAGTTCAACTAACCCATGTTCGACTATAAAATCGGCCACGATTTGTCCTTTCATAGCTTTTAAAGGAACATATGTTAAGGAGAATTCAGTTAGCGCCAAGGCCCATTTACCAATTCGACTATGCAAAATTGGTTTAGACAACATATGTTTAATAACATCAAAATGAGAGGACACATACACATCAACAGGCTTTATATATTGCTTAAGTTTAATACATGAGAAGTACAAGCATAAACATAATTTTTCAATATCATTATATCTAGTTTCAGCATCCACTAAGGTTCGACTTAGATAATATATAGCTCTTTCGACGCCATTATCATCTTCTTGGGCTAACATACTCCCAATTGTCGAACCTGATGCAGCTATGTACAACTTCATACTTTTTGTCCTATTGGGGGGTAACAAAATAGGAGGCTTAGTTAAATAAGCTTTGTAGATGTTGTTGATTGGCTGTAATTTTTGGTAAAACTAATTGTGTTTCTATCATGTCAAAATCAATGTCATGACATGCTTTATGTGGTTGTGAAGTCCTTGTGTATGCAGGCCTTTACCTGATGTCAGGGCCGATGTCATGTCATTCGCAGCTGTTCGTTATTTTCTATTATTACTTATGGGTGTATGATCTGATAAGACCTTATGTGCTATATTTGGTAATAATGGATTCTGATCTGTTTCAAAGTCGTCCTGGATGATTACTTTTATGAGTTCCTTGTGTAATGGAGATTTGTTTTAATTAGGGCAAAAACTATTTTGTGGATCCAAGGCCCAGTTGCTGTACTGTCTGAAGGCTATTTAATCCGTGCAGATGCTGCTGTTGCCGTCAGGGGTTTTTGAGTCGAGAAACTGTTAGAGCTTTTGTTGATTTAGTTTTTCTCGTTGTAGTTTTTCTTGTAAGCCAAACAATCACCATGATGATTGTCTTGGTCTAGGAGTTGTTATTTTTGAGTTGTAAAAGTACTCGAAGCTTTTAAGCAAGAGTACTATTGTACTTGATCAAAGCTTTTAAGCAAGATCAAGGTGTGTTTTGAAGAGTGTCTTCTTATGTTTTTGGTTAGTTTATCATCACTGCTGTGATTGAGGGGGAGTGAGTAGGATCTCTGATCTAAGGTGTTTAGATTGAAGTTGCATTGGGTAGATATTAAGTGAGAGGTGTAATATCGAGTTGTATTACCTTGAATTGATATTACTTATAGTGGACTTCCTCCCTGGCTTGGTAGCCCCCAGATGTAGGTGTGTTTGCACCGAACTGGGTTAACAATTTTTCTTGTGTTATTTTCTGTTTATCTTTGTTCATTTGTTTAAAAACATTCAGATAGTGATGTCGTGACATCGTGTAAGACATCGCGTGTCTGAGTCCAGAATTTCAATTGGCATCAGAGCAGGCACCCTGCCTGTTTTTACTGGGTGAGATCTAGGGAAAGTATTTTCTGGTTCGATGGACAAAGAAGGTGGTGGATTTATAATGAGACCACCCATTCTGGATGGCTCTAATTATGATTATTGGAAACCTCTCATGGTGGCTTTTCTGAAATCTGTGAATAGCAAAGCATGGAGAGCTGTGAACAAAGGATGGGAACATCCTGTTATTACTGATAAAGATGGCAACAAAACTCTTAAACCAGAGGAAGAGTGGGACAAAGATGAAGAGGCATTGGCGCTTGGCAACTCTAAAGCTCTAAATGCTTTATTCAATGGAATTGACAAAAATATATTCAGACTGGTGCACCAGTGTGAACTAGCCAAAGATGTCTGGGATATCCTAAAGACTACTCATGAGGGCACCTCCAAAGTGAAGATGTCAAGACTTCAACTGCTAACTACAAAATTTGAAAATCTAAGGATGAGGGATGATGAAAGTATTAAGGATTTTCATATGAATTTACTCGATATTGCTAATACCTCAGGAGCTTTGGGAGAAAAAATGTCTGATGAAAAGCTGGTAAGGAAAATTCTTAGATCCCTACCTAAGAGATTTGATATGAAAGTTACAGCTATAGAAGAGGCACAGGACATCAGCAAAATGAAGGTAGAAGAGTTAATTGGATCTCTTCAAACCTTTGAGATGGGAATCAGTGAAAATTCTGAAAAGAAGAACAAGAGCATAGCCTTTGTGTCCAACTCTCAAGAGGAAGTTAAGGAAAGTAGAGAAGAGAATCTATCTGAATCTATAGCTATGCTTGGCAAACAATTCAACAAAATTATAAGAAGAATGGATCAGAAGCCAAGACCTAATGTCAAGAACATCTCATCTGACATCAGTAGATCTTATGACTCTGAGAGAGGAGTTAAACCAGAAGAAAAGTACAACCACAACAAAGGGATTCAATGTCATGGATGTGAAGGGTATGGACATATTAGAGCTGAGTGCCCTACCTATCTCAAGAAACAAAAGAAAGGATTGACAGTCTCCTAGTCTGATGAAGATTCTGAGAGTGATTTTGAAGAAGAATCTGCCAAACATGTCACAGCTCTTACTGGAGTTTACAACTCAGATGAAGACTCTAGTGAAGATGAGCTATCCTTTGAAGAACTGGCAACCTCCTACAGAAAGCTCTGTGTCAGAAGTGCTGAAGTATGTCAACAAGGTGAAAAACAGAAGAAATACATAGCCCAGTTGGAGGCTGATAACAAAGAGCTCAATGAAACTATATCTGATCTGAATGGTGAAATTATCCTGTTACAATCCAAACTTGATCAGATGTCAAAATCAGTGAAAATGTTGAACAGTGGCACGGATATGTTGGAGGAGATCTTGCAAGTTGGAAAAAGTTCAAGAGATATGTCTGGTATAGGATTTGTTGGTGCAAAGAAAGATGTCCAAGATAGTAGCAGAACTAAACCTGAAGCTGAGATGTTGAAGCCGATGTCAAAACATGTGACTCAACATCACGAGAAAGGTCAAATGAAGAGAAAGTTTCAAAGATGGAGATGTCATTACTGTGGAAGATTTGGACACATTAAGCCTTTCTGCTTCAGACTATATGGATATCCAGATCAAGCTCCTTCTTACAAACCTAAGCAGATCATGCCCATCCAGAAGCAACAATGGAAACCTAAAAGTATGGCTTTAATAGCACATACATCTCTTAGAGTTTCAGCCAAAGAAGACTGGTATTTTGATAGTGGATGTTCCAGACACATGACTGGAATAAAAAATCTGTTTGTTGATATCAAGAGACATTCTACTAGGTATGTAACTTTTGGTGATGGAACTAAAGGAGAAATCAAAGGAGTTGGAAAACTAGATTGTTCAGGAGTGCCAAACTTAGAAGATGTTTTGTTAGTCAAAGGCCTGACTGCCAATCTCATAAGCATCAGTCAACTCTGTGACCAAGGATACCAAGTCAACTTCACTGAAGCTGAGTGTGTGGTTACTAATGAAGAAAAGGAAGTAGTAATGAGGGGTGTCAGATCCAAAAATAACTGCTACTTGTGGGTGTCTCATGAATCCAGCTATTCTACTATGCTCTGAAGAAGAAGAGACAAAGCCATGGCACCAAAAACTTGGTCACCTTTATCTAAGAGACTGGGCAGGCAGTGCTGATGACAGAAAAAGTACTTCAGGAGGATGCTCCCTCTTAGGAAGTAGTTGTTCTCAACTTGTTTGGATGGAACAAGTGTTAACAGAGTACAATGTCACACAAGATGTCATGACATTATATTGTAACAACTTAAGTGTCATCAACATTTCAAAGAAGCCCATTCAGCACAGCTGGACCAAGCATATTGATATTAGACACATCCACATTAGAGATCCTGTTAAGGACAAAGTAATTGACTTGGAACATGTTGCTACAGACCTTCAATCTACTGACATTTTTACAAAAGCCTTAGAGACAAATCAATTTGAAAATCTAAGAAACAAAGTAGGCATTTGTCTTTGTGAAGGATTATAGCAATTAATTGGGGGTGGGGCCAGCATTAATTCTCTCTCCAAATCTTGGATATCATTACACATTAAAGTGCATTTTCCCCCCCTTTTTGCAAGTTACCCAAACGGTTTTCATTCCCTCAAAACCTCTCTTCCACACTCACGCTATCTCTCTGTGTTTCTGCATTCATCACTCTTTACCCAGCCTCTCATTTTCTCTCACCATGTCTCAGAGTCCTTCCTCAAAGAAATCTTCTCCTATCTCTGAAACAGCATCAGGCTCTAGGGCACCAAATGCTGTGAGCGATCAAGATGTTGTGCTGGATGTTGTGCCATTGAACTCTGTTCCTCCTTCCGATTCTGCTCGCAGTCAACCAAGAAAGATGCATGCAAGAAAATCAACCGGAGGATCTGTCCCAGAAACCTTTTCTGTCCAGGGTAGAGAGGGGTCTTCCTATGTTCATAATGCGATTGCAAATTTGGTCACCAGAATCTTGAATGAAGGGCACAAAGTTGAAGGCATTTCTGTTCCTCTAGCCCAAATGCCTGCTTCCAATGATGATCAAGGTGTGCAAGATGATGAGACCCCTGTTGATAAAGATGTTAAGACAACTGTTGATAATGATGAGACATCTACTGAGAAAATTGATGAGACTCCTGTTACTAAGGATGTTGAGACATCTGTTAATGAGACCCATGTTGCCAAAGATGTTGAGACATCTGAAGCTATCAATGTTGAAGCATCTGATTCCAAAGATGATGAGACTCTTGCTCCTGAGAAAGATGAAGAGGTTCCTGCTGTTCCTGCTAAGGAAGATGAAAACCCTAATGTGCATGATGTGGTGGATCTAGATGAACTTGATGATCCTATTGATATTGCTGATGATGACCTCATCTCCAGCATCTCCAACAGGGTCAAGGCTCGTAAGGGAAAACAAGTCTGTGAGCAACATTCTCTCAAGCCACAGGTTACTCCTCTGAAGACTGTTACTAAAGATAAGATGAAGAAAGTTCCTACTGGACCCTCAAAATCTGGAAGCAAAGTTAGTGTGAAGAAGAGGAAGGAAAGAAGCATTTCTGACTCTGAAGCTGATGTCCCAAGTGATGTCCCTGACATCCCCTCCAGGAAGAAAATTGCTGTTACTAAATCTGCTACAAAGGTTCGTGATGTTCCTTTGGACAATATATATCTGCACTATGCCTCTAATGCAATCCAGTGGAAATTTGTGTATCAAAGAAGGCTGGCCCTTGAAAGAGAATTAGCAAATGATGCTCTGGAGAATCAAGAGGTAATGCAGCTCATCAAAACTGCAGGTTTGATTAAGACTGTTTCTCAATTTTCTAAATGTTATGAAATGCTGGTAAAAGAGTTCATTGTCAATTTATCTCAAGACTGTGCTGATGGTAGAACAGATGATTTTCATAAAGTTTATGTTAGAAGAAAATGCATAGAGTTCTCCCCTGCTGTTATCAATCACTATCTAGGTAGAAATGCTGAAGCTCAACCTGAGCTTGAAGTAACTGATAATGAGGTCTGCAACACCATCACTGGGGGTAAGGTTAAAAAGTGGCCCATCAAAAGCAAACTGTCTGCTAGTCTCTTGACTGTTAAGTATGCTCTACTGCATAAAATTGGCTCTGCCAACTGGGTGCCCACAAATCACACCTCTACCATTGTTGTTGGCTTAGGAAGATTCATTTATGCTATAGGGACCAAGACTGTGTTTGACTATGGGACCTATATTTTTGATCAGATTATGAGACATGCAGGTACCTCTGCTACTAAGCTTCTTATTGCCTTTCCATCCTTAATATGTGGAATCATCCTAAAGCAATACCCTGGCATCTTGAAAGCTAAAGATTCTGTCTGCAAAAGGGAAAGTGCTTTGACTTTTCACTACAAACTGCTTCAAAGGACTGATGCCTCAACATCTGCTGGAACATCTCACACTTGCAAATCTGTGACCAAAGCCTCTCTTATAGCTGAGCTGAAGGAGACCTGCAAAGAGCTGGAAAATAGGAAGATGAAGCTTGAGCAGCTTATGCAAAGTCTTGAGCAGTCTGCTGATAGTGATGATGATCATGCTGCTGGTGGTGATGGTGAGAAGATGGATGCTGATATGGATGCTGATAGTGAGGATGAATATAAGTCTGGTAGCTCCAGTGATGAAGAGATGAGTGAGGAGAATGATGATGATACTGTTGGCTCTGAAGATTAAATCTTCATCTGATGTTTGGCTCCTTTTGTGGCTAAAAAGGGGGAGTAGTAGTAGTTGTATTAGTGTGTTAGTTGTTGTTTTGATTGTAATGGTTGTAATGGCTGGTTGTTCTGGTGATCCCTTGGTCTCTTCTTGGACATGGTTTTTCTTTGTGTTTTTCTTTATTTGGATGTTCTCTGGTTCTCCCTGACAATGACAAGTGGTTTCTGTAATATTTGATTAAGTAGTTGGTCTTTGGTGATTAATCAAGATGAATCAAGTTGCTGTTTTTTACAGAATTTATTTTTCTGTTGTTGGCTGCTGTATGCTCTGATATCTGGTTGCATCTATTATTGTTTTAGCCAAAAATTCGCCAAAGGGGGAGTTTGTAGATGTTGTTGATTGGCTGTAATTTTTGGTAAAACTAATTGTGGTTCTATCATGTCAAAATCAATGTCATGACATGCTTTATGTGGTTGTGAAGTCCTTGTGTATGCAGGCCTTTACCTGATGTCAGGGCCGATGTCATGTCATTCGCAGCTGTTCGTTATTTTCTATTATTACTTATGGGTGTATGATCTGATAAGACCTTATGTGCTATATTTGGTAATAATGGATTCTGATCTGTTTCAAAGTCGTCCTGGATGATTACTTTTATGAGTTCCTTGTGTAATGGAGATTTGTTTTAATTAGGGCAAAAACTATTTTGTGGATCCAAGGCCCAGTTGTTGTACTGTCTGAAGGCTATTTAATCCGTGCAGATGCTGCTGTTGCCGTCAGGGGTTTTTGAGTCGAGAAACTGTTAGAGCTTTTGTTGATTTAGTTTTTCTCGTTGTAGTTTTTCTTGTAAGCCAAACAATCACCATGATGATTGTCTTGGTCTAGGAGTTGTTATTTTTGAGTTGTAAAAGTACTCGAAGCTTTTAAGCAAGAGTACTATTGTACTTGATCAAAGCTTTTAAGCAAGATCAAGGTGTGTTTTGAAGAGTGTCTTCTTATGTTTTTGGTTAGTTTATCATCACTGCTGTGATTGAGGGGGAGTGAGTAGGATCTCTGATCTAAGGTGTTTAGATTGAAGTTGCATTGGGTAGATATTAAGTGAGAGGTGTAATATCGAGTTGTATTACCTTGAATTGATATTACTTATAGTGGACTTCCTCCCTGGCTTGGTAGCCCCCAGATGTAGGTGTGTTTGCACCGAACTGGGTTAACAATTTTTCTTGTGTTATTTTCTGTTTATCTTTGTTCATTTGTTTAAAAACATTCAGATAGTGATGTCGTGACATCGTGTAAGACATCGCGTGTCTGAGTCCAGAATTTCAAGCTTTTATTTGGTCGAATGCCTGTTGATGTTCTTGCTCCCATTTGAATTGATCTTGATTCTTGAGCTTCACAAGTGGTGAAAAGATCTTCGTTTTACCACTTAAATTTGAGATAAATCTCCTCAAGAAATTAATCTTCCCCAACAATGACTGGAGTTGTTTCTTTGTTTCTGGCGCCTTCAGCTCCAAGATTGCTTTCGTCTTGTTCTGGTTTATCTCAATACCTTTCTTGTGAACCACGAAACCCAGGAAATCTCCTACATGTACACCAAAAGCACATTTTAAAGGATTCATTTTGAGTCCATATCTCCTCATTCTTTCAAAAGACTGTCGAAGATGGTCTAAGTGACCATTCTCAGAATTAGATTTTATTACAATATCATCAATATAAACCTGCATAAATTTGTCAATAAAATCATGAAACATGGAATTCATAGCTCGTTGGTACGTAGCTCCAGCATTTTTTAAACCAAATGGCATTACTACCCATTCATAAGTACCTAAAGCACCTGGGCATCGAAACGCCGTCTTAGGTACATCTTCGTCAGCTATAAAAATTTGGTTATAGCCTGAATATCCATCTAATAAGCTAAGGTATTCAAAACCTGCTGCAGAATCGACCAACATCTCAGCCACAGGCATAGGATATTCATCCTTAGGGGTAGCACTATTTAAATCTCTGAAATCTATGCATATACGAAGGCTACCAGTTTTCTTTATTACAGGCACTATATTAGCTAACCATTCGACGTACCTCGCAGTTCGAATAAACTTGCTTTTCAGCAACCTTTCAATTTCCACCTTGATTTTTTCCATCACCTCTGGTGCAAATCTTCTAGGAAGCTGCTTGATAGGTTTCTTTCCTGGGTTCAAAGGTAGTCGATGTTCTACCACACTTCGACTTAAACCAGGCATTTCATTGTAATCCCAAGAAAAACAATCTTTATATTCTTTCAAAAGTCGAAGCAACTTAATTTTTAAATCACTTTTAAGTTTCGTACTAACATACGTAGGTCTTTTAGTAACTCCATCACCCAAGTCAATTTCTTCAAGAAGATCTTGAGCCTGCATTCTTTTTACTGATCCCAACAGATCCATCTCGAAGCCTAAAGGTTCGTCATCGTATATCCCATCAAATCTTTCGACCTGGTGATCGACTTCTTGATTGTTTTCTCTTTTTACCATCATGGCCTCAAAAGCCATGTTTTTCTCCAATTCGGCTTCTAAAGCCGTTTTTCTCTTATTTTCGGCCAAATAAGCCGTTATTTGAGCCAGGTATTCTGACTTAGTGGTCATCATCTTTGACTGTTGTCCTCTGCTCTGGAGGACTTTCATGATTCAATGGTTCATTGGGATCTTCCTTATTCCAAATGAAACCATAATTTGGGTCCAAGTTCAGATACTTAGACACACTTTCATCAGAAAAATACACCTCTTCTGCTTTGTAGCAAGGGGCTACATTTGCTAGATGTTGGTCGAAATGCCAGCGACCACTCTCAGTTTTATAATAGCTTTGGTCAGCCTCAACATTTTTAACTATACCATCTGGCCTCCAAATAGCCACACGCTGATGCAAAGTAGAAGGAACTGCCCCTATGCCATGGATCCATTCTCGACCCAGGAGTAATTTAAAATTTCCCTGGGATGCAATCACCATAAAGATAGTTGACCTGACAGTCAAACCAACAACAAATTTTACCTGAATCACTCCAAGTATTCCACTTGTCTTGCCCTCATAATTAGACAGCACCATATTATGGGGCCTTAAGTCTTTGTCAGACTTACCCACTTTCTGAAGTGAAGTATAGGGCATTAAGTTCACAGCAGCTCCACCATCAACAAACACTTTGTTTATTGGAACACCATCTACCTTTGCCCTTATGAATAAAGGCTTCAAATGATACATCATTCCTCGACCTGGCTTCTCAAACACAGCCTTTTGTTCTTCCACTACTCATTTTCCCATTACATAATAACGAACAGGTGTTTCTTCCACATTTTCGTCTGGAAGAAAATCATCTTCATTCTCAGACACCTCAGATATTCTATCGAACTCTGCTGGAAGTACAGATACAATTCCACAGTCAATTAACAACTCATCTGATTCTATGTCAAAGTTGTCGTCGACCTCCTCGTTCGACAATGGAGAATACTCAGCCTCTTTTCCTGTATTGAGAGTCGGAGTATCATCGTCGACTAATTCTTTGATGAGCTTCTTTCCCAGAATCATTCCTGCAGCTAGTCTCTCATTTGCCACTTTGGCTTGTTCTTCAGTCAGCTTCCTCTGAAAAGGCTTTGGCTGATAATGAGAAAAACCTGCTTGCATCATCTTCGAACTTTCCTGCCCATTCTTATGGCTTCTCTGATAACGCCTCCACTGCGTTCGAGTCATAGGATTCTTTCATTTGTAGTTTGGAGACATGTAATCTTTCCTCTTAGATCCACTATCAGTCCAAGAGCCTTCAGCATTTGCTCCAACACCTTGGATCTGCCATTCTGGATGTTTGCCTCCTCAGAAGTTAATGGGTTTTACCCACTTATCCTCAGGGACATCCGTCTTGGGGCGAAAAGTCTTTGGCTTTTCGAATAGCTTCCTGTATTCTCCAGAATCAACTTGCATTGATGACTTTAGTTTTTCTCCAAACTGTAGCCTTCCTTCTTTCAAAGCTTTTTGCACCAAATCCCTGAAAAGGACACATTGAGAAGTCTTATGACCCAAGAAATTATGAAATTTACAAAATCCTCTTTTTTTCTTTTGTTCAAGAGGAGGATTTTTAAGTCCTGGGGGTACTATGATTTGCCCATCAGTTACCAACAAATCAAATATCTCATCACATTTTGTTATATCAAACGAATACGTTTTATTAGAAAATTTATCATTTTTACTTTCGATCGGATTTTTATCTTTTGAAGGCTTAAGTAATTTACAGATATAAGGTGGTCCTGGCTTCAATTCAGCCACATTAACCTCTCCTTCCTCGTATTCACTATCGCTATCAGAGTCGAACTCATTGGTAGTAACGTAAGCTATATTTTGTTTTTTATGATATTTGCTAACTCTGGCCTTTTCAGCTTTTAGCCTTTCGACTTGGCGCACCCTGTCTGCCAGTTGTGCCATATCCCTTAGATGTTGGGTATCTAATTTCTTCCTTATGGAATAATCTAACCCACCTGCAGCCATTTCGACTAACTCATGCTCAGGGATTTGGGTGAAACATCTGGCTTTCAATAACCTAAAACGGTTTAGATAATCATCGACCGATTCTGTACCCTTTCGCCTGACTCCGACTAATTCTTTCAAACTGATTTTCGACTGTCCCATATAAAACTGCTCATGGATCAATCGTTCTAACTGGTTCCATGAAAACAAAGATTGTGGAGGTAAGGTCGTAAACCAAGTAAAGGCATTTTTTGTCAGAGAACTTGGGAAATATTTCATCTTTAGATTTTCGTTATTTGCAAATTCCCCCGCTTCTGTCTGAAATCTAGCAATATTTCATCTTTAGAACTTCAGTCTCACCAGCAAATTTGGTAAATTTTGGGATTTTCCAACCCCTAGGCAATTTTGTTTGCCTTACATACTCTGACAATGGGGAAACAAAATTAGGTCTATGCAAACCTATATTTATTCCATTCTGAACTAAAATTTGTTCGACTACATTAGAGATATTATTGTGTCCAACATTGACATCTTGCTGGATATTTCTAAGAACCTGATCACCATCCTGATGCCTTTGTACTACTCTAGGGATCTCTTGCTCAATTTGATCCCCATGTCTGTAGTTTCGACTACTCTTACATTCGACCCTTGTGGAGTCGAAAGGTTTGGTTGTGGGGGTGCTCCAAAGAAATCTGCTATTCTAGCCATTTGTCCAGCCATTATTTCATAACTTTGGTTCGTATTGTTTATCATGGGAGTAAAAACAGTCCCCATTTGTTGAGTAAGGGCATTCACCATTTCATGGTTGCTTTCGTCTATTTGTTGTCGGATTGACAACATTGATGTAGTACTTAGAGATGGCAAAGCCTGGTTAATGTAACCTATGCCCATAGGTCGACCCCCTGGACTTGATGTGCTTGTTGCCATCATATTGTTGGAATATAATGAAGGATTCGTGTGCAAACCTTGCATCATAGAAGTGGGCATTCCAAACTGAAGGTTAAAACCTGGTGGAGGTATCATTCCTTGAAACGGCGGTCGTAATGGGTTAAACGGTGACCGTACATTCATTGGTGATGATACCAATGTTGCTGCCGTCGATCCACCAATACTTGTTGTTCTAACTGGGGATGAATTTGCAGCATTTTGTGATGTTGTTCCGGTTAGAACAACTCCTTGATTTCCAGAAAGGTCAGAATCATTTATATTAACTTCAGACATGTTAGTTAATTTTCGACCACTTCTTAGTATCATACATAACTTTTACAATAACAAATATGAAACAAACAGCAATTAACGGGTCCCACTGGGCATGCCAATTTGTTTACCCAGAAATATGGTAAACAATCGCTAGTTTCCTTTTTAAAGGTTACTTTTGCGGAATCAACTAAAATATTCCAGGACTAATTGCTTTGATTTGTCTATTATGTGTATATGGTCTGTATTAAATGCAGTAATAACCTTAAAGTAAAAGTATACACTGAAGTTTAAGACTTTAAAGTAAATGAAAATGATAAAATGCAGTAAATGTGCACTGAAAGTAATGCGTAATGTAAAATGATTGCATAAATTAAATTGATACGCATACATACATTCCAAAGTTGCACTCGTCACTCATTTTTGCACAGAGATTTGAGTTTACTTGTGTTTTTGTAGAAAATGCGGACCCTAAACTGTTCATCTGGAACTTGCTTAAATAGTAAAAATACAGTAACTACTACTAACGGTCGAGTGATCACTAGCCAACACGTGTCCTCGACATGCAGCATCTTCGTCTGTGAGACTTCCACGCGTCCTTTAGAAACTGCTGAAAACTGTCTGAAACTGCTTCCTTTGACTTCTGATGTCTTCCGACTTCAAAACTATACTTGGCAAAATGCCTAAGTTTTCTGCATACTTTAGTCGACCATGCATGGCAGATTTACCAATTTTAGTCGAACCCCTGGCAATGATGGCTATTCTTAGTCGAACAGTAGTCTTGACTAAGAAAGCTTCTTAATCAGACTGCTTTGCCTTAGACCATTTAATAATCTCATATATCTTAGAGACTATTTACCATTATTAGCAAGTCGAAATCTTAGGGTAACAGCGCCCTGAATTTCCAAGATCCTTGAAAGGGTTAGTTAACATACGATGTTATGATGCCATGATGTCATGCAGATGCAATGCATTAAGTAAGGCATAAAGGTAGTAAGGACGAAATGTCCTACAAGCAAATCCTGCAAGGAAATAGAAGGGTAAAGCATATGGTAATAAGGACGAAATGCCCTACAAGCAACTTCTGCAAGGAAATAGAAAGGTTAGATAACACACAAGTCACACAAGAGTCCTTAAGTTTAAAGGCTTGCATGAAGTATGACCAGGTAACTACCCTTCCCCAAAGGTACTTCTAAGGATAAGGATGATATCAGCAACGGGTTCTACCAAGTTACTCAGAATTGTCAGCCCCTCTAAAGCACCCTCGAACATGGTACATGCATACCATGCAATGATACTTTGAGAAAGAACCTATTTGAGTTGTAGTATCGGGTAGCGACTATGCCCT
Organism: Vicia villosa; assembly: GCF_029867415.1. Lineage (NCBI taxonomy): Eukaryota > Viridiplantae > Streptophyta > Magnoliopsida > Fabales > Fabaceae > Vicia > Vicia villosa. The sequence goes on along the minus strand of NC_081181.1, from coordinate 66,041,907 downwards.
TAACATACATCAAGAGTAGTCCCCCCACTATGTTCCTAAAGGCCAAGATGGGTTAAGCGTGAACTCTCATATGCACCAATCCCAAGCATACACAAGGGAGGTCGCCATGACTATGCCACTCCTATCTTAAGGTGCACTCGAATCCGGGTATAGGATTCCTCTTCCATTCAATACCCAAAACAACCTTGAAAAATAAAGCAAGCAAACAAACAATTATTAAAGTGATCCTAAACTTTAAGGTAACCCCTCTTTTATTCGAAAGCGTCCCCAGCAGAGTCGCCAGTTCTGTAACTCGGTGAACTGACTTTTAAAGAAAATGTTGCGGATAGCAAGATTCGCCACCGACTTTTATTTTATCCAATTGGAAAGGCAAAAAGAACAGAAAAGAACTTTGAAAAGAGATTGAGTTCGGGGGGTAGGTTATGAAAAGGGAAGGTGTAAGCACCCTTTCATCCGTAGTTATCTACGGGCTCTTAGTTGCTTAGCTCACTTGTTTGTTTGAATTGTTTGAAAAGTGTCGTGTGTGGATAGTAAGAAGATTTTGTTAAGGACTTTAGCTTGTAAATAAGCGTAGCCTTGTTTTGAAATTGTTTTGAAAGAAGGTGTGAAAAGTACTTTGAATTGCGAGCAAGCAATTGAGAACTACCTACCCTAAGTTCGTCTTTCTTGTTCTTTAAGTCTTTCGGGCGAAAGGATCTATCCATACCATGAGAGGGCAGGAAGTCTTTCAATTGGATGTGGAAGGGTCATCGAGTTATCGTTCGCCATAAGACTGTCCCTTGCCATAAAGAGGGCAGGTAGTCTAAGGGAAGGATGTAATAGTCATTTAGGCAACATGTAAGGATACCTTAGCATTCATAGGGACTATCACCATTTAATCGAGGGAAGAAATCATTTTTATCGTAGGCGACTCGAAGGGACTATGAACTTTTACCGGAGGGACATGGTGATTTTAATTCGTAGGCAACAGGCTACGGTATCCCTACGCTCGAATGGACTTGACTATTTGATCGAAATCGAAGGCAACAGGCAACAAGAGGGATAACCTTAAAGGTGTGTGGCTGCACAAGCATGTGGTTGTATTCGATTATATTTATCTTGAATTAATGAGCTACGTTCGATTAATTATCTTGGACTCCCTATTTTACTAACCACGCAGTCAATATCATGTAGAAAATAAATTGCGGAAAGTAAATATCCTACGCTATTACAAGGCTTCGGGATTAGGGGATACATAACCAAAACCGGGGGATGCGGAAAGTAAAAGTGCGGAAAATATAAAGGCCCTAATTATTATTACATCAAAATCGAATGAACAACCTATACACCTTCTAGAATTTAAATGACAGAAATTAAATAATTAAATAAAAGCATAAATAAATAAATGCATAATTTAAATAATGACGGAAATAGCAAATAATCGTACATGCGACATTCAATGGATTTTGAGATGAGAAGAGAATCGTGAGAAAATCAAAGTTGGAAAAATTAGGGTTAAAAGTTTTATGGCTAAAAATTTAAGGATAAAACCTAAACGTGCAGTTTGATCATGGTTTGATAGACAACCTTGCATTACTGATAGTCACATGGTTTATTGATTAAAGGCTAACCTAAACCTATTTAAACTAATTGTCTAATTAACCTAAAATTATAAATTAATTATTATTTAACAAACCTAAAAAGTTAAAACTAGTTTAAATTATTAAACCTAAGTTAAAATTAATTATTATCTAACAAACCTGAAATTAAAACTAAATTAAATTAGAATTATATTATTAATCTAAAAAAAAAAAAAGTTATGAAAGATTTTTCAAGAGTTTTTATAAAAACTAAAAAAAAGAACTATGTCAAAAACTAAGTTAATTTACTTAAAAGAGAAAAGAAAAGATGATATAAAAATAAAAAATAAAAAAAACTGGTGGGCGTTTTATCAGGTGTGGCACCCCATTGAGTGTCCATGGTGTGCTGCTTCTCCAGGGCATTGGATCAAATTGCGTAGGAATCCAGTGGCTGGGATCTGAGGGAGTACGGTGAGCGCGCGTGAGTTCGTTTGTACTGGATCTGCGTTCACATGATTTATAAAAATAAAACCACACCCCTGGGGATCGAGCCCAGGTTTCAATGGTTGAAAAACACTCCTCAATACCATTCTTGCTGCATGTTAATCTTGTTAATATATTAATCAACAAACAATAAATAAGAAATAAATAGCTTAAATGGAAAATTCAACAACAAAGTCAAGTGTGGGTCCCCTGGTGCGTTGGCTGACGAATGGGATGGAGAGAGAGAAAGCGTGTCTGCTGACTGGCCAATGAGCGGTTCGGGACTCGCCACGCAGACCTGTGCTCACCGGAGCCACCACCTGCTCCGGTTGAATCTTCTTCTTCTCCGGCGAGACATTTTTAGGAACCTGCAACACTCACGTAAACGAACCAAGAAAATGACCCCTGTACACTAAATCGAACCCTGTGAATATGATGGTGGCATTAGTTTTTCACGAAACTGCTTGTAACCTTCAATACGAAGAACTTAACTCCGAAGCCCTAACCATGGTGGCTTCCGATTTGGGCGTCAAAACTCACAACGAATTATGCAGAACATTCCCAAACATTAATATGAACATGGAACAATGCATCAAATTCATTTATTCGGCGTAAAAACAAAGGTTTAAGATTCAAGAATTCTTACTCGAGATACAGATTCGTATAGGTGATTCCGGCCACTGTTTACCTAGCCTATAGACTTGTTCCGATCGCTGGCAGTCTCAGGAGAGTGAATAGGTCCCTGGATTCGATTGAAAACACCTGGAAAGTTGATTTTGATCTTGCCCGAAACTTGCTAAATTTTGAGAGTTTTAGCTAGGGTTTCTTCAGTGAGTCTCCCGTCCCCCTGCAGTCTGACTATCTTCCCCTATTTATGTTGAGTGAAATTAGGTTAAAGATTGCTTGAATACTATCTCATTGGTGGGCTTGGATATTTGTTTTGAAAATTTATCAAATTTTCCCACTTTGATCCAATTCTCCTTCAATCATGTTTTAATTATGCATTTGGTAATTCTAGAAGTATCTTTGGAGGCTGGATCAGACCCATGCGCCTTGTTTCATTATTTAGCATTTTATATAATTTGTTTTGCTTTTAAATACATAAAATCAAGACAAAAATAAATAAATTGCATGGCTATGTATTAAGGGCAACTATAGGTCCTCTGGAGAATGGTGAACATATTAGAACCTGATGAATTAGGTCAGATTGTTCAAAGAGACAAAATTCATTGACTGGCTATTTTGAGATTTTTTTGTCAACTTCGCCTAGCTTTCCCACCACATAACTTGTTCATTTATGCTCAGATGAATTCATTCTTCATCAACTTAGAAAACTTGGAATGTCCTCTTTAACTTTGTAGTTTTGAGTTTTCTCATTTGAAGCTCCTATTTTTGTGTAAGATGCTTTGACAAAAAGTATCCTTCAGTAGACTTCCAAAAGGACCTATAATGTCTTGATCTATATCTCTTGACAGAAACAGCTTTGGCCTTAGCATGTGAGAGGAAAAGCTATAGAGAATGAAATTTCCTTGAGAATATTCTTTGGTTGGGGAATTTCTGATAAAGTATGAGAGAGATATGATCAGTCAAAGTTAGGTTGACTTTCTCCTCGAAACCCTAATTTAGAAACTTTGTACTCTTGGTGATTTTGGAGCTTTTCTTGAAGAATCATGATCAACCCTTGATCAAATGAGGAATGATACTTTAATATGAGGATGTTGACAAAAAATCATGAGTTTTGACTGTATTTTGACCATAGTTTGACTTTTAGGTCAACAAGTCGACTGTTGACTTTTTGAGCAATTGAGTGACCAATCCTTTGAATTGAGCCTTGATTTTTGTCATGTAGGTAGTTTGGAATATCATAAACCATATGAGGTGCCTTGGAGTCTTTTGATCCATTGATTTTTCCTATAACAACAAAACCCTAGTTTCTTGAGCCTTTGTTTAGGAGGGATGTCTTTGAGCTTTGTGCCTTGGCTTGAATTTGAACAAGAGAAATAGTATGGGAAAATTTTGGGGTATGACAAAGTCATAATAAGTATTCAATTAGCATCACTGAGTCCCCAGGAAGCTTTTAGGATCACTCACACAAGCCCAGGTGTTCCTTATCATCCTCACGACCTCCATTTTCAGAGGTATTTTTTCAAACTCACTTATTCAAGTACTCTTTCTCATATATCTCGATACCTGTTTGTTCAGCATCATAAGAGGATTAAAAACCCTCTATCATCATTCATTTATCTTTCAGAATAGCCAATTAATTTGATTTTCAAATTTTAGGGTTCTTCACGTTTTTTAGTAAATTTGTTAGATGTAGTTAATATAAATCTGTGTTAGTTACATATTTGAGTTCGTGAGGAAATTTAGAGTGAAATCCATGTTTACATCACCCTGTTTGGTTGAGAAATGAGAAAGTTCACAAATTCAAAATTTGAGAGCTTGAGGAAGAAGACGACCATGGCTATGGCGCGCAAAAATTCAAATCTCTGGGTCAGGTTTATTTTATTTTGAATGGTATGCGTTTTACAAACGAATTCATCGTTTGCCCTAGTGGCCTCACATGCGCTCTTAGTCTCCTCATGCCCATAGTCTGGGGTTCGAATCCCCCTCGCCCCAGACTTTTTGATCCTTTTATTTTTCAAAGATTTCTAACTTGTTTTAAAACAAAACCAACTGCACGCGTGTTATAATCACCAACTGGCGTTTGGCCCAGTGGTGTTATTTTGAGTGTGTGACTATGAGGGCGTGGATTCAAACCCTCCAAGGTCCAAAACTATTTTTACACTCATTTTCTCTCATTTTTTTCACCAACTTCACACAATTATTTAACCTATCCAATTAATTCATTTTCACTTCATTTTTCACACACTTATCAATTAATATATATATTTTATGAATAGTAAAAAATATCACAAAAAATATTATTTATTTCATGTATTTTTATTAGGTTAAAAATGGTGTGTTTTAAGTATTTTAAAAAAATATTTTAATACATGTTTTCCTTGAATTTTCAAAACCTAATCTCATAAATATTTTAGTGATAAAACCCTAATCATTTAGGTCTTAATAAGGTATAGATTTTGTCTTTACCCTAATTAAGTTGACTTTTTTCCAAAATTCAAAACTGTTTTCAAACTTCAAATTAAATAGACGACCATGGTTCTCAGACAACGGAACTTTACATCTTTTCATTTCTTTTCAACTGTTTTTCATAAACAGAAAATCATTTCTATGGGCCTCTAATAGAGTGTAAGTCCCAACACCTTTTTCTCTTCTTAGTTTGTTTTCAAAAATGTATTTACAAAATCTTCTTTCTGTTTTCAAAACATTCTTCTGGTATTTGAAGGGCATTATTCCCAGTGAAACTCTTCAGATACCTATGTGACCTATGTCCATCTTCACTTCTTCTGTTTTCAAAAACCTTTAACTATTTATTACAAATATTCAACTGTTATCAATAAAACTGCTGGTAAGGCTTTGTACATACATCTTCAAAGGCCTCCACTCCATCCAGGTTAGGCTTTATAGCTTTCAATTTACAGTCTTTATTTAAATTACTGTCAAATATGAACTGTTTATATATTGTTTAGAACTATGTCTAAGTATAAACCTTAGGACAGTTAAACTATATATATATATACTATGGGACTATGGCCTAGGATTGAGAATGTCTTCCCGGTGAAGGCTCTTTCCTAATTAGAGATCTTTAGTTCAAACCCCCGAGATGAGTTATTCCCGGTGAAACATCTTGGAAAAACCTTAGAATCCAAAAACTAGGACACATCCACCCAAGAGGAATTATTCCCGGTGAAACCTCTTACCCATTTGTTTAGAGCAAAAATAAGTTCAAAACCACATAGCTTTCTCTTGTGCTATAACAAGGACCCTCGATGACCCTCGATTAGCCTCCTCTTGGGCTTTGTACAAGGACCCACAGGCTTCTTAAAAGCATTTCCAGCTTCCTCTTGAGCTTGTATACAAGGACCCATCAGGTTTCTTATAAACATAGGAACAGGTCTTTAGCCACCTTTTAGCCTACACTGGTGAGTTTATTCCACTCTTCAAACCAAACTTTAAACAAACCAAGATTGCTTCAATCTCAGTATTGAGCACACCTTTTGGAATGAGATACATGGACAGTCTCTGTCACCCTTATCTTCATTAAATTTTCCTTAGCAGAGTCTAGGTTCATTATCTGTATATCCTCAATCAAAGTCAGCCTTAATCTTGGGCTTTAAACAAGAAGTCTCAATTAGATAATATTTCTGCTATCATTCAAAATCCCTGGAAAGGGTTAGCTTCCAAAAATCAGTCTTTTAATAGATAATTTCATCAGCTGAGTCAAAATCCCTGGAAAGGGTTAGCCTCCAAAAAATCAGTCTTTCAATAGATAAATCCTCCAGCAGAGTAAAACTCCCCAAAGATTCAGCCTCAACCTTGGGCCTCATATAAGGCATGAAATAATGACTTCCCCAGTTAAGTGTCAGCCACAACCTTGGGCTTCATACAAGGCACAGAATAGAGTCTCCCTAAGTAGAGTCAGCCATAATTCTGGGCTTTGTACAGAACACCAAATAAAATCCATCAAATAAATACTCTCTAGCTAGAGTCAGCCTCAATTCTGGGCTTTGTACAGAACACAAAAACTCTTTAGTTTAAATCCATCCCAAGTAGAGTCATCTCCCAGAGTCAATAAAATAATAAATCAATCAAAAGCCTCAAGCTTGGGCCTCATACAAGCCAGCTAAAATCAAATCTTTAAAACAGTAGGTAGACATAGCTTATCTCTATAGAAAGATATTTCTCCTATCTCACCACATTCAAACATACAAACATTTCAATTTCAATTTCAATTTTAAACATTCTCCCATTTAGGACTTTGAAAGGCATGCTCTGAGGCAAACAAACCCATACTTGTACACTTTCCCTAATTTGGATGAGAATCCTTCTTTCATTCAAGAGGCATGTTGGCTGTCATACTTGATCAACCAAGTAGGCTCCCTCTCTTAATGAAATGAATTCACCTTTTCTGTCACTTTAAAATGTTTGTGCTAGAATAGTAGAAATACCTCTCTGTAAAGATAATTTCATGTCTCTTTACTGTAAACAGAGATTTAATTCAAGCTTCAACCTTGAGCTTCAAGCAGGGCACCCAAAATATTAAAATCCCTAATTAGTTCTCCGAACTACAAAAAGCTCTGACTTCCATTAGGGATATGTAGGCATGAGGTTCACAAGGAATCTCAGCGAGCTAATAAAATACCAAAAAATAGTTAGTCTGTCTATCTCTCTTTTAAATCAATTCAATTCCTTCTCCTAACACAAAGGAGAAACTTTCCCAATAATAAGCAACAAACACAATCACATTGACACAGAGAAGGTTCCCGTAGAGTACTATGGATATATAGGGTGCTTAAACTCTTCCCTATGTATAATTGACCTCACGGACTCCAGAATTTCTAGTCTAGGTGAATCCCCACACTTAGCAAACTCCTAGGGTTTATTTGAGATCTTTTTCCCCTTTCCTATTCGTAGGATAATTAAAAAGTTTGTGTGATATCGTAGGAAGAACTGAAACAAAATTCATCCCGCCACGGGCGCTTCCTCCTTCCAAATTTCGCGTGAAGGGTCTAGCGTGACGTCCTCCCAAGTGAAACGGGGAGGTAAAGAAAACGACACCATAGAAAAATGGCGACTCTGCTTGGGATATAAGTGTTAAAAACCTTGGTTTTTCATCCAAACCAATGGTTGACCTGTGCTGGTCCAGCCCCAATGAGGAATTAGGGATGCCAAATTCCCCCTCAAACAAGAGAGGTCCTGCCTAACCTCTGTGTCATTTCATGTGTTTTCTGCATTTATATTTGTTTATTTTGTTTATTCTGTATCGGGAATGGGCTTGATTCCCCCTTGTGGTGAGAAACCCTATACCCGGATTTGAGTGCAACATAAGATAGGATGGAGGATGTCTTCTCGGTGAAGGCCCTCCAATCTTGCTACCCAAATCTACTCTTGGGATTTGCCTGGCTGGTTGTGATTAACTGCGCCAATGCATTCCGAGACTGATTTGTACCAGGAGGACCTAGAAACACATTAACCCCACTTAAAGCCTTTTTTAGGACGTAGAGCGTTGATTACGAAAGTAATTGTCACACAGATACTACACTCGGAGAAAACTCTTATAGATACCAGTCAACGTATCTTTAAGGTTGAGCAAAAACTCTGAGATCCCTAGAACCCGTTCTACAGGTACAAAAATCCTTATCCTTAGTTTACCTTGGGGCGAGGTTTGCGTTGTGACTCCATGACCACTATACCCTTCTACGCCATGTTTGTTAAAAACTCTTGTGTGTGCATTAATGCATTCATGCATCATTCATAATAATTAAAACCAAAAAGAGTCTTTTTCGAGTCGTTTTTCAAAGAAACTAAATAACGAACGTTTTGAACTTCATAGAGAGAAAGAGAGAAACAGAGAAAGGACTTAAGGATCTATACCATGGATTACAGAAGAAAGAGAGCTAGGAAATACACCTTAGAGATTCCCCAGGTCGAGGAACTGGGAAAGCTTGGAAAACTAGTGGTCAACCCCCAAGCTTTCAAGGAGAAGTATGGAAAACTTCTGCCTCTTCTCAATACCAGCATTGTGGATGGAATCCTTCCCACATTGGTACAGTTTTACGATCCAACGTATCACTGCTTCACCTTTCCAGATTATCAACTCGTGCCTACGTTGGAGGAGTACTCTCGTCTGATTGGAATACCCGTGTACGCGCAAGATCCATACTCTGGTTTGGAAAAGAATCCTGACGACATTATCATTGCAGCAACTACTCCCTTGAACGTAGTTGACATCAGAACTCATATGGTGAGTAAAGGAGGAATTCTAGGATTACCCTCCAAGTTATTGTTGGATCAAGCTCGGTACTTCGTCAGCATCCAAGATATGAGCGCTTTTGAGGAAATCTTGGCATTGCTTATCTACGGATTGTTTTTGTTCCCTAACATTAACGATTTCGTCGACATCAACGCAATTAAGAACTTCTTAATTGGAAATCCAGTTCCAACCTTGCTTGCGGATGCTTATCACTCTGTGCATTCAAGAAACCTGCAGCGAGGAGGATTAATCACATGCTGCGTACCGTTGTTATACGAATGGTTCGTCTCGCACCTGCCAAAGTCTAGCACTTTCTGGAACATGAGGGATGGCCTTTACTGGTCACAGAAAATCATGTCCCTCACTCATACGGACATTGATTGGTGTAGTCCTGATAACGACGAAACCAAGATCATCTTCAGTTGTGGAAGTTTTCCCAACGTACCCCTTATTGGAACTAAGTGAGGAATCATCTATAATCCAGCTTTAGCTCGTCGCCAATATAGCTATCCCATGAAAAATATACCAATTAGTATTCAATTGGAAGGTCTGTTCTTCAAGAACATCGACGATCGTGGCAACATGCTGAAGAAGGAAATTGTCCAAGCCTGGCGTCTTGTTCACAGCAAAGGGAGAAGATTGTTAGGAAAACATCTTTGCATCTCCCTGGATCCTTACCTTCAATGGGTACGCGTGAGGGCATTCAAGCTCAGAATTCCATATCAGCATCAAGAACCTATTCCCCTAAGGGAACCAATTTACCTTTTCTCCACCGATGTTGAAAAACTGCAAGCAGCATTAAACAAGGTATGCCAAGAAAGGAATGCTTGGAGAAACAAGTATCGAATCATCAACACGGAAAATGTTGAGATTCAGAACATCCTGAGGAGGAATGATGAGTTACTTGAAGTACTCGATCGACAAGTGACACAATCGTCACGTTCTCATCATATCCCTCCTGCTTCCTGGATCATCGATCAGCTTACGTCAGAGAATGCTCAGCTCAAGAAACAGAAGAAAATGTTAGAACGTGAAGTCGGCTCTTCGTCGAAATTTTAGAGTCCTTTCTCTCTGTTTCTCTGTATTTCCCTTTTCAAAGTGTGTAAAAACGGCGTTTTCGCTTAATTAATAAAAAGTTTGATGTTTCATAACGTAATTATGGTGTTTCCTTGAAAAATATTAACTTAATTGCACATCATGCATCGCTTTAGTCGTACGCACTTACACGAGAATTGTCGCGGATCTAATAGTCACTTTCCTTTCTCTAGAAAGAGAGGAGGAAAAGGAGGTGAACAAAGACATTCAAGCTGTCTCATCCATACAACACTCGTTTAAGTCGCAAGAAAAGAATGGAAGACTTTGAACAAGAGAATGGAGAACTCAGAGAAGAGGTTACTACTCTCAAAGATGCTGTTGAAAGGCTCAATAGTATGGTAGAAGCCCTGATGGTTGCACAGAATCGACCAACGCCGGAAGAACCACAAAGGACGGTGGTTTCCGAGATTGTTTCTACTCCTATTCCTTAGTATACCATGCCGCCCAACCGACCTTGGGGCATGTCGTATAACTTTATTCCAGATGGGTACATACCCCCAGTCTCTGAAGTGCCAAGAGCTACAACGGAGATGCATCCACCGGAGGGTTACAGACCTTTGGAAATTGAAGTTCCAAGAGCAACGGCAATGGGTTTCACACAACAGAATGCTGAGATTCCAAGATCTGCTGTCATGGCTTCTCCACAGCCGATTATGCATACTTTTCCTCCACCGGGCGGACAAGTATATCATCACGCTCCCAGTGAGGACGCTGGCGTGTATGAAAGATTGGACGAGTTCCAGGAACAGTTTCTGCAGATGCAGAAGGAACTCAAGACTCTCCGAGGACAAGATCTATTTGGAAAGAACGCTGCAGACCTCTGTCTGGTTCCAAATGTTAAGATTCCTCACAAATTTAAAGTACCAGATTTCGAGAAATACAAAGGGAATTCATGCCCACAAAGTCACCCAGTGATGTACGCTTGAAGGATGTCAACTCAGACTGATAATCAATAATTGCTCATTCATTATTTTCAAGACAGCCTGACTGGTGCTGCACTCAAATGGTACATGAACTTGGACAGTTTAGAGATTCGTACTTTTCGAGACCTCGGAGAGGCCTTCGTCAAACAGTATAAGTACAATCTGGATATGGCTCCCGACAGAGATCAACTCCGGGCCATGACTCAAAAGGATAGAGAAAGCTTCAAGGAATACGCTCAGAGATGGCGTGAAGTTGCTGCTCAAATCTGTCCACCACTTGAAGAGAAAGAAATGACAAAAATCTATCTCAAAACTTTGAGTCCTTTTTACTACGGACGAATGGTTGCAAGTGCACCAAGTGACTTTACCGAGAAGGTAAACATGGGTGTACGTTTAGAAGAAGCAGTTCGAGAAGGACGCTTAAACAAAGAACCAAAATCTTCTATTGGTCCAAGGAAGTATGGAAGTTCTTTCCAGAAGAAAAAGGATCAAGATGTCAGCAATGTCTTGCACAAAGCAAGGAAAAAGTTTCCACCTCAAGTTGCTACAATAACTCCGGTTGTTAACTCAGCGCAAGCTTATCAACCTTAGGCTTCGCAACAACAATTTCAACAAAGGTCGCAGCAACCTCAGCAGCAGGTTCGACCTCCAAATAGCAACAATCGGGCACAAAGGTATCCTCCCTTTGACCCCATACCAATGCGGTATGTGGAATTGTTTCCAACACTACTGGCGAAAGGGCTCATTCAGACAAAGAGTCCTCCAAATCCAACGTATGAATCATCACATTGGTTCAAGATTGACCAATCTTGTCCCTATCATCAAGGGGCACCAGGTCACAACATTGAGAACTGCTTCAGTTTCAAGGCCGACGTTCAAAGATTAGTGAAGAGTGAAATGCTATCCTTCAAAGATACTAATCCTAATGTCCAAGTGAATCCTTTGCCGCAGCATAAAGAAGCTTCAGTGAATTTGATAGATCAACACCCCAACGTCATTCAAATCTACGACATCCGTCAGATAGGGAAAAATCTCGTCAAAATGCACGCTAGACAAGCTGGGTACGGCCATGTGCCACCTCACGACTACTTCACATGTGAAATTTGTGCAAAGAATAATCAAGGATGTGTTGTAGTTCAAGCTGCATTACAAGAACAAATGGACTTAGGATGGATTCAGCATACCCGAGTAAAAACTGAGTACGACGTCAACATGGTTCAAGGATGTCCAGGAGAATACAAGATTTACAAAGTTGAAGATCTCGAAGGATCGGTAGTCAGGTTCCATAAGACTTTAAATGGACTTTCCTACTTTGGAACGGATTTCCATCCTTACAGTAGATGCAGAATCCGTCGAAGAAATTCACGAGGATGTTTGCGCGTTCGCAACGACATTCAGAAGCTAATGGATGACAATACCGTTACAGTTCTTGCCAACAGAGAAGATGACGAAGTCTTTACCGTGTCTCCTCAAATTAATCAAGATGAACCAGTACAAGTTAAGTATGACAGCAGGAAAACAGCAATTGCTCCAATAGTCATCTACTTACCAGGTCCTGTACCGTATGAGTCCAGCAAGGCTATACCATACAAGTACAACACTACATTCATTAAAAATGGTAAGGAAATACCATTACCATCTGTTGTCAACATTGCTGACGTTAGTCGAGTCACCAGAAGTGGACGAGTCTTCAACAGAACAACAGAAAATGTGGAGAAACCTTCGGAAGAAGCACCACATAGGCAAGACAATCAGCCGACCAATGCTAATCAAGCGAAAGAAAATTTTGAGATCTTAAAATTAATCCAGAGGAGTGAGTAAAACATTGTAGACCAGCTGCTACATGCTCCGTCTAGGATATTTGTTCTCTCCCTACTATTGTGTTCTGAAGCTCATAGGGAAGCTCTACAGAAAGTTTTGGAACAAGCTTTCGTAGAACCTTGTGTTACCGTGAGGCAATTCAACAATATCATTGCCAACATCTCCACAGGAACTAACTTGAGTTTCTGTGACGAAGATCTTCCTGAAGAAGGAGTGGACCATAATCTGCCACTTCACATCTCAGTTAGCTGCATGAATGATACACTAACAGCAGTCCTAATAGACAATGGATCCTCTCTCAACGTCATGCCAAAATCAACATTGTCAAGATTATCCTTCAAAGATTACCCGCTAAGGGACAGTCACGTCATCGTCAAAGCATTTGATGGATCGAGGAAGTCAGTTTTTGGAGAAGTAGATCTTCCCATAACTATTGGACCTCAGACGTTCAAAATTACTTTCCAAGTTATGGATATCCCGGCACAATACAATTTTTTGCTAGGTCGCCCATGGATTCATGAGGCTAGGGCAATTACTTCAACACTTCATCAGAAACTGAAGTTCATAAGAAATGACAAATTGGTAACCGTATGTGGAGAATGAGCTCTGATCGTTAGTAACCTATCATCATTCTCCGACATAGAACCAAAAGAAGTCGCTGGAACTAAATTCCAAGCACTTTCCTTAGATAAGGAAAAAGGAAAGGAGAAAGCAGCGTCTATTTCTTCCTACAAAGATGCAATCCAAGTTGTAAAGGATGGCACTACCAGTGGTTGGGGGCACATTGAGATTCCTACCAACAACAAGAACAGAATAGGGGTTGGTTTCTTTCCAACAACATCAAAAGATATTCCAGGAATTCAGATAGTTCTTCCAATACAAGAAACTTTCCACAGCGGAAGTTTTCTTCAACCTGTTCAACAAACAGTCAATACCATCGGTACGGAAAACACCGATGAGAATTTTGAAGTGGAATGTATGTCCTACCTTCTCGAGGCAGGATACATCTCCCTATCAGAGTCTGATTCACCTTGCTGTTACCCAACTAAAAGATCTGAAAGTAAGACTCAATCAAGCAATGAAGAAGTTACTAACAGCTTCACCACCAGAATTCATGGTTCATCAGAAGAAGTTCCTCCTATCCCCGAAGAAACTTGGGACACATTAGGAGAACCAAGCGAAAAATTCGACTACATGATGAAATACTCCACTCCTGAAAGTTCAAAAATCTCTCTTGAAGACATTGTTCCAACTGGATGGAACATTGATTATGAGTACCTTACTCAACCAAAAGAGATATATAACCCTTGCTATTCATCATCAACATCTGGTGAAGTCATTATTGAGGATTATATCCCCAAGTCACCTTCAGAAGCTACGGACTTAGAGTATACATACCTAGTCAACGCCATCTTGGGAGAAGAGCAATATCAAAATACAGAAGAGGATGATCTCAAAAGTGTCTCCGACAATGAGTCTCTCCATTCAGAAGATTGGAAGTTTCCTCAAAAGAAAGTCCGACATACTCCACTTGGAAATGGGTATGCTCACACCGCTCAGTCTGCTGAAGTAGAAGAAGATCGTCTGAGTGTTGAAAAGGTAGTGGTTGGTAAATCAAGACCTACCACAAGCCAACTTAAGCCTAAGGTGCCAGATTACCTAGTGCACAACGGGGTTCGCCACTATTGGACGGTTGTTGAAGTTTCGACTGTTGTTCGCACTCCTAAGTAGGAACTTTCACCGTTATTTTGTCCTCTCACCATAGCCCAGGGTGAAGAGATGTTTCATAGGGCTTTGCATTTTACTATTTCTTAGGAAAATGTCCCTCTTTGCTTCGCCCAAAGAAATAGAGTTTTGTTTTATAGGGTCTTTGTTTCAAGAAGTGACTGTTGATAAATAAAAATGTCATTTTGTTCCTTCGTTAGTTTTTCCCTTTTCTTTTTTTTTCGGAAATTGGTAATCCTAAAAAACACCTTAAAAAACATCAAAAATATTCCATTAACTGCATACACCGAGTCTTCTCTCGTTGTCTAAATAAAATTTATCACACATATGCAGATTAATCATAAAATACCCCGTTGAAACGTACGATCGTATGACTTCTCCAAGCTTTGGGTTTCCTGTATTCGAGGCAGAGGAAGAAGAGGACGAAGAAATATCAAAGGAAATTTCACGATTACTTCAACAAAAGGAAGAGGCCATTCAGCCATACAATGAGCCTCTAGAGATCATTAACCTTGGTTCCGATGGAAACAGAAAAGAGGTTAAGATTGGAGTTTCGCTCAGTTCAGAGATCAGAGAGAGTTTGATACAGCTGCTCACAGAATTCTCAGATGTCTTTGCTTGGTCTTATCAAGATATGCCGGGGTTGGATACCAGTATAGTGGAGCATCACTTACCATTAAAAGCAGAGTGCCCTCCGGTCAAGCAATAATTGAGAAGGACTCATCCGGAGATGGCCATGAAAATCAAAGAGGGAGTTCAAAAGCAAATCAACGCCGGTTTCCTCTTCACTTCAGAATACCCTCAGTGGTTAGCTAACATTGTTCCCGTTCCTAAGAAAGACGGAAAAGTCCGCATGTGCGTCGACTATAGAGATTTGAACAAAGCTAGCCCTAAGGATGATTTTCCTTTACCACATATTGACATGTTGGTAGACAGTACAGCAAAATCCAAAGTTTTCTCATTCATGGACGGATTTTCAAGATACAACCAAATCAAGATGGCACCTGAAGACATGGAGAAAACAGCTTTCATCACCTCTTGGGGAACATTCTGCTACCGCGTTATGCCTTTAGGACTAAAGAACGCAGGGGCAACTTATCAAATAGCCATGAATACACTTTTCCACGAAATGATGAATAAGGAAGTGGAAGTCTATGTGGACGACATGATTGCCAAATCAGAAAATGAGGAAGATCATATACAGAATCTGACAAAGTTATTTAAACGTTTACGGAAGTTTCAGCTTCGTCTGAATCCCAACAAGTGTACCTTTGGTGTTTACTCAGGAAAACTCCTTGGTTTCATCGTCAGCAAACGAGGAATTGAAGTGGATCCACACAAAGTCAAGGCAATTCAAGAAATGCCTTCACCCAGAACCGAGAAACAAATTAGAGAATTTCTTGGACGTCTGAATTACATCTTGAGATTCATATATCTCATGACAGCAACTTGTGCTCCAATTTTCAAACTTCTACGGAAAAATCAAAGTTGCGTCTGGACAGACGATTGTCAAAAAGCGTTCGACAGCATTAAGGAATATCTGCTCGAACCACCCATCTTGTCTCCTCCAGTGGAAGGAAGACCTTTGATAATGTACTTAACCATCTTAGAAGATTCCATGGGTTGTGTCCTTGGACAGCAAGACGAGACAAAGAGAAAAGAGCATGCCATCTACTACCTGAGCAAGAAATTCACTGACTGTGTATCCCGCTACTCCATGCTCGAGAAAACTTGTTGTGCCTTGGCCTGGGCTGCCAAGAATCTCCGCCAGTACATGATTAGACATACTACTTGTTTGATCTCCCATATGGATCCAATCAAGTACATCTTTGAGAAGCCTGCCTTAACTGGGAGAATTGCCCGTTGGCAGATGTTGTTATCAGAATATGATATTAAGTATCACGCACAGAAAGCCGTGAAGGGAAGCATCCTAGCTGAGCACCTGGCTCACCACCCACTCAATGGTCATGAATCAACCAGTTTTGACTTTTCGGACGAGGACGTCATGTACCTCATGATGAAAGATTACGACGAGCCGCTACCAGACGAAGGACCTGAGATAGGATCCCAGTGGGGCTTAATTTTTGACGGAGCTATCAATGCTTATGGACGAGGAATTGGGGAAATCATTGTTACCCCTCGAGGTACCCATATTCCACTTACCGTCAGATTAACTTTCAAATGCATAAACAATGAGGCCGAATACGAAGCTTGCATCATGGGTCTCGAAGAAGCCGTGGATCTAAGAATCAAACACTTAGATGTATACGGAGATTCTTCTTTGGCCATCAATCAAATCAAAGGAGAATGGGAAACACGCCAACCAGGGCTAATTCCTTACAAAGACTACGCGAGAAGATTGTTACCATTCTTCGACAGGATAGATTTTCATCACATTCCTCATGAAGAAAATAACTTGGCTGATGCATTAGCCACACTCTTTTCCATGATTAGGATAAATCATTGGAATGACATTCCTCGGATCGATGTCATGCGCCTGGATAGGCCCGCTCATGTTTTCACAACAGAAGCAATCATCGATGGCAAACCGTGGTATCACGACATCAAAAACTTTCTTCAAAGGCAAGAGCACCCTCTTGGGGCATCAAAGAAAGATAGAAAAACTTTGAGAAAGTTGGATGGCAGATTCTTCCTGAATGAAGATGTTCTGTACAAGAGAAATTTCGACATGGTTCTGCTCAGATGCGTTGACAAGAAAGAAGCAGAAACACTAATGAGAGAAATACATGAAGGATCATTCGGTACTCACACCAATGGACACACCATGACAAGGAAAATACTGAGAGCAGGATATTATTCGCTGACGATGGAGTCAGATTGCTACCACTATACAAAGAGGTGTCACAAATGTCACATCTACGCTGATAGAATTCACGTGCCACCATCTCTTCTCAACATCCTCTCTTCCCCTTGGCCTTTCTCCATGTGGGGAATCGACATGATTGGAATGATCGAGCCAAAAGCGTCCAACGGACATCGCTTCATCCTTGTAGCCATAGACTATTTTACTAAATGGGTCGAAGCAGCTTCATATGCAAACGTCACAAGACAAGTTGTCGTCAGGTTTATCAAGAATCACATTATCTGCCGCTACGGTGTTCCTAACAAGATAATCACTGACAATGGGTCAAATTTGAATAACAAAATGATGAAGGAGCTTTGTGAAGAATTCAAGATTGAACATCACAACTCATCTCCTTACAGACCAAAGATGAATGGAGCTGTAGAAGCAGCTAACAAAAACATCAAGAAAATCATTTAGAAAATGGTCATCACTTACAAAGATTGGCATGAAATGCTCCCGTTTGCTCTTCATGGTTACCGTATATTTGTACGGACTTCGACTGGAGCAACTCTTTCTCCCTTGTATATGGCATGGAGGCAGTCCTACCCATAGAGGTTGAGATCCCATCAATGAGAGTCTTGATGGAGGCAAAATTAACAGAAGCCGAGTGGTGTCAAAGTAGATTCGATGAATTAAACTTAATCGAAGAAAAGCGCATGACAGCTCAATGCCACGGACAGCTATATCAACAAAGAATGAAGAAAGCTTTCGACAAAAAGGTTCGACCTCGCACAATCAAAGAAGGCGGCCTTGTACTCAATTCAATCATTTCTCACAGATTCGAGAGGGAAATGGACTCCCAATTATGACGGCCCATACGTGGTCAAGAGAGCTTTCTCAAGAGGAGCCTTAATACTCACGACTATGGATGGAGAAGAATTCACCCGTCCTATGAACGTCGATGCAGTCAAGAAATACTTCGCCTAAATAAACAAAAGAAAAGCTCGCTAAGTTGAAAACTCGCAAAGAGCGACTTAGGCAAAAAAGAGCGTCTCGGTGAATCGAAAACCCGAAAGGGCAATTCAGGCAAAAGTTAGAGACATAAAAAATATATATAATCAATCCCGGTAGACTTAAAACCCGAAAGGGATAGTCTACACAAAAGTTAGGGATATATGGCAAGTAACTGTGTTCAAGACAAACTTGATCATCCAGAAAAATCCATAGCGGAGCATTCACCATCAGTAGGTCATCTTCTACGAAGCACGAATACAGCGCAACTCAGAATGGAAGGGAAAGATAACGGTCTTCACGTTTCATTGTAGCCCTTTTCCCAAAAAAGTTATTACCAATTTCCAACTTTGTAAATACTCCATGGGATCAAGCATTGGGTTGATTACCATTCCATAAATAATAATTCGAGCCTTGTGCCTTTTCTTTGCAATCAAGTCTTATTCAGTTTCTTAAAATGCATTTTTAGTTTAAACAGTCATTTTCTTGAAACAAAATGTTTTCATAAAATAAAATGAATTTACTTGCAAGATAAAGGTGAAATTTCTTTCTAAGGTTTACCATACAATAGGAAGAATGCAAACAGTTGCTCTGAGAACGATTGAGACTCCGGGAACCAAAATTTCCCCATGAGATCGGTTTGCGAACATCTCCCGATGACGGATTTTCACTTCAATTCATATCATTCAAAACAGCGGGCAACTGGTAGCCAGTTATCCCCAACGGAGTGCAAACTGCAAGAAGAAGACATCTTCTAATCAACAAAGATTCAAGTCGTATCACAGGATTTCACATCCGCGACAATTCTATTTCACATTCACTTTACATTTTATAATCATCATAATATTCATGCATACTTCGCACATCATAATTGCATAGTTAGCATAGTCTAGTTAGACTTTAATCATGTTAGCGCCCGAGTCACTGAGGCATATACTCGAGTTTCCACTGCAAGTCGTGAAAGAACTTTCTTCTTCGTGATGACGGTTCATACACAAGGATTCACCAGCAAGTCAGCAAGCGGTAATCTCCCTCAAAGAGATAGTTTGTTAACTACTATTGTTATCCCCAAGCAAGGTTGACAAATGGTAGTCTTCCTCATGAAGATAGTTTGTCCACCTTTGGGATTCCCCAACCAGGATTCTCCAACAGGTCGATAGTTGTCGGTCTTGTCCGGAAGATAATTTGTCCACATTTGGACTTCCTCAACAGAACGATAGTTGGCAATCTTCTCCAAGAGTACAGTTTTGAATGCTTTTGATTTCCCCGCAGAGTCAACGAATAGTAGCTTTCCCCGGGAAGATAGTTCGTCCTCATGGAATTGACAAATGGTCGCTTGTTGTTTTCCCAAAAAAGTCAGCAAATGGCAGTCTCTTTCAGCAGAAGACAGTTTGCTCACTTTCTCCCAAGCGAAGATAACGAATGGTAGTCTCTTTCACAGAAGACAGTTCGTTCCGCTTAAGGATTTCTCAACAGGGTCGGCAAATGGCAGTCTCTTTCAGCAGAAGACAGTTTGTTCCCCTAGAGATAACAGATGGCAGTGTTCTTCATGAAGACAGTTCGTTTAGGATTCCTTATTTAAAGTCAACAAATGGCAGTCTCTTTCAACAGAAGACAGTTTGCTCACTTTCTCCCAAGCGGAAATAATGAATGGCCGTCTCTTTCACAGAAGACAGTTCGTTCCGCTTAAGGATTTCTCAACAAGGTCGGCAAATGGCAGTCTCTTTCAGCAGAAGACAGTTTGTTCCCCTAGAGATAACGGATGGCAGTCTTCTTCATGAAGACAGTTCGTTTAGGATTCCTTATCTAAAGTCAGCAAATGGCAGTGTCTTTCAACAGAAGACAGTTTGCTCACTTTCTCCCAAGCTGAGATAACGAATGGCAGTCTCTTTCACAGGAGACAGTTCGTTCCGCTTAAGGATTTCTCAACAGGGTCGGCAAATGGCAGTCTCTTTCAGCAGAAGACAGTTTGTTCCCCTAGAGATAACGAATGGCAGTCTTCTTCACGAAGATCGTTCGTTTAGGATTCCTTATTTAAAGTCAGCAAATGGCAGTCTCTTTCAAAGACAGTTTGCTCACTTTCTCCCAAGAGGAGATAATGAATGGCAGTCTCTTTCACAGAAGACAGTTCATTCCGCGTAAGTATTTCTCAACAGGGTCGGCAAATGGTAGTCTCTTTCAGCAGAAGACAGTTTGTTCCCCTAGAGATAATGAATGGCAGTCTTCTTCACGAGGACAGTATGTTTAGGATTCCTTATTTAAAGTCAGCAAATGGCAGTCTCTTTCAGCAGAAGACAGTTTACTCACTTTCTCCCAAGCGGAGATAACGGATGGCAGTCTTCTTCATGAAGACAGTTCGTTTAGCATTCCTTATTTAAGGTCAGCAAATGGCAGTCTCTTTCAGCAGAAGACAGTTTGCTCACTTTTTCCCTAAAGCAGGGTCAACGAATGGCAGTTTCTTTCACAGAAGACAATTCATTCCGCTTAAGGATTCCACAGCAGGGTCAACAAATGGCAGTCTCTTTCAGCAGAAGACAGTTTGTTCCCCTAGCATTTGACAAATGGCAGGCTTTCCCGAGGAAAGACAGTTTGTCTGTTTAATACCCAAGGAATCGACAAATGGCAGTCTCTTTGCAAGAATCAGTTTGTCTCCTTCGGAGATGTTTCATCCCCATTAGGGTCGACAAATGGCAGTTTTCCTCCTAGGAAAACAGTTTGTTAATTTCCCAGCGGAGTCAATGAATGGCAGTCTTCTTCAAAAAGATAGTTCAGATTCCTCAGCAGAATTGACAAATGCAGTTTTCCTACTAGAAAGCAGTTTGTTAATCCCCCCAGCATAAGTCGATGAATGGCAGTTTTCGTCCCGAAAACAGTTCCTCCACTTTCAAGCAAAGTCATTAGCTCCTCAAAAGGATGCACAATCATATGGCATTCCTTCGAAGACGTCACATTAAAGAAAAGTATGATAAAGTTTCTTACCGTCCATCAAATGGCATCCCTCCAACGGATGCTGGTGAGAAGTTTGGTGAGGAAACAACCCTTGGAGATTTTTCTCTTTATCTGAGATATCGTCCAAAAGCACACCTAAGACCAGTTTCGCGATCGGACATCCGAAACAAGGGAAGTGGTTTACCTTTTTCTAAGTATCAATGGGTTGCACATTCTACGTTGCCATCCATTCACCAGAATCCGCATAACGTTTTTCTATAGGAGTTTGTCTCCTCATCCCCCACCAAATGCGACAACGGGATCAGGTCATGCAAGGATTTTATCATTACAACATCTCAGGAACGCCCAAAATTCGGGCATTCTTTGGTATTTAAGTCTCTTCCACACAGGAAAGATCGAGATATTAATCTCCCTCCCTCCGAATGAAAGAAACTTAAATAGAGGCATCTGTCATACCCTAATTTTGACCCCCCTGAGATGTCATACTTTCAGGCTTTTCATCAGAATCAAAATAGATACTCAGAACAGTTACTTGTTCATCTGGTGCTTATTCAAGGGTGTTCAGAAACAAAAAAGCTCAGGCAAAGGATCAATCAATAAAAGGGATGGTCTCCAACACAAACATAGGACTCAAAAAAAACTTCATTCTATTCACCTATGATTGATTAGACACCCATCACCTGGACCCAAGTTTGCTTACTTCACCAGTCTAGGGTTTTGAGCCCACCAAGGACTAAAATCAGGGATCACATTTGGAAAACCCTAGAAAGCTCCATGGCATCACTCAATGGATTCAATTATCTTCAATTATCTCATATGACAATATCCATAAGGCATTACACTTCAATTCAAGGTCTACAGTCATCAATTTCATCTGGTCGACAATTAGGGTTTTTTACCCTAATTCACCTAGGCAGTTGACTTTTAATCAGGACATGGATCCAAAATTCAAAGCATGACTCAAGAGCTTCTATTACTTGAATATAATCCATTCACATCATTCATTTAAGGAGAAGAGCTTGATTCATTGCCAAAGCCCAAGAATTCACCTCATCTGGAAAAAGTCAACTGTACAGGACTACCTTTGACTTTTAGGTTTTGAGTCAAGACATGACTTTTAAAGATCAATATCATCAATATATGATTATTGAAGTCATTTGACCAAAGAAAATCAAGAAAATCAATCAAGAATCAAAAAGTCAAAGGTTGACTTTTCATACATAGAAATTTTTCTAAGTGTTTAAAGGTCTTTTTTTTTCAAAACTTTGGAAGGCAATATCTCAAAATTTCAAGTACAAACTGAAAAAAACTTCCAACATCAAAGTTGTACATTTTGATCCAATAAACAACTTTGTCGCATATAATTTTTTGGCTAAAAATCAACCATTGAAGAGATATGTAGCTTCAAAGTTGCTGCCTTCACAAAACTAGCAAAGAAACCCTAATTTTCTTAAAACTTTATGGGACTTTTTCAATAATTTCCCTAAAGATTTTGGGCAAACACCAAAATAATGAATTGAAGTACATGTTAAGAGCTTTCCAAATTGTGTTCAACCTTCTCCAAATTCATTTTGAGCTAGGAGTTATGATTGTTCAAAGTTAGGCCCATGGAGTGAAGTTTTAAGGCATAACCAATTTTGGTTTTGGTCATTTTCGTGCAAGGACCTATACTAAATGGTGCATATACACTTCAAATATATCAGAAGAGATTGGAGAGAATCATTTGAATCATTTGCATCAAGATTCCAAAACATCCAAAAATCAAAGCCATGTGATTAAGTAATCATTACATTTAGGAATTTATGGCAAATGGTGATTCATTAATTGGAATCTTTTCTAAGCCAATTAGAGAGCTCTACACTTCATGTCTGTCCCCTAAGATCAGAAAAGATTAATGGATGGGAAGCTAGCTCGAAAACACCATCATCACATCTTGGAGATTCCTTGAATTCCTTCATGGCCAATAAACCAAACTCACTTCACTAAGCAAGCTTACTATCTCCAATTGCTCTGAACATT
Source organism: Vicia villosa (assembly GCF_029867415.1). Taxonomy (NCBI): domain Eukaryota; kingdom Viridiplantae; phylum Streptophyta; class Magnoliopsida; order Fabales; family Fabaceae; genus Vicia; species Vicia villosa. Next base: position 66,018,639 of record NC_081181.1, on the reverse strand, counting down.
TTGCCTATAAATACAAGTGCATACCTCAGTATCAAACACACCAAAGCAACTACAATTCTTGCTTTCTCTTTCTCTCCCTCATGCTTATGGTTTTTCAAAGTTCTTTGGCAAGAAGAATCGATTTCTTCAAACCAAAGCTCTTCTTTGAGAAGTAAGCATTCTAACATCTCAAGGAGGTTCATTAGAGGTGATCCAAGCACCTGGATCACTTCTGTAAGTGGAGTAACACCATAGTCACTCTCACTTTGGAGCTTAAGCAAGTGGAGGTCTGTAGAAGAATTCAGAAGGTGTCAAGCCAAGCTAAGCACATCAACATTTTCCTAGAGGTGTAGTGGAGCTATTCAGATGCCTGCAACACATCTGTAACTACAAATTCATCAACCTCCATGTTCACTTAAAGCTCAATTTGAAGGAGTCGAGTTGGACGATTCAGAGGAATTCAAGTCATAATAAGTATTCAATTAGCATCACTGAGTCCCCAGGAAGCTTTTAGGATCACTCACACAAGCCCAGGTGTTCCTCATCATCCTCACGACCTCCATTTTAGAGGTATTTTTTCAAACTCTAACTCACTTATTCAAGTACTCTTTCTCATATATCTCGATACCTGTTTGTTCAGCATCATAAGAGGATTAAAAACCCTCTATCATCATTCATTTATCTTTCAGTATAGCCATTTAACTTGATTTTCAAATTTTAGGGTTTTTCACGTTTTTTAGTAAATATGTTAGATGTAGTTAATATAAATCTGTGTTAGTTACATATTTGAGTTCGTGAGGAAATTTAGAGTGAAATACATGTTTACATCACCCTGTTTGGTTAAGAAATGAGCAAGTTCACAAATTCAAAATTTGAGAGCTTGAGGAAGAAGACGACCATGGCTATGGCGCGCAAAAATTCAAATCTCTGGGTCAGGTTTATTTTATTTTGAATGGTATGCGTTTTACAAACGAATTCATCGTTTGCCCTAGTGGCCTCACGTGCGCTCTTAGTCTCCTCATGCCCATAGTCTGGGGTTCGAATCCCCCTCGCCCCAGACTTTTTGATCCTTTTATTTTTCAATGATTTCTAACTTGTTTTAAAACAAAACCAACTGTGCGCGTGTTATAATCACCAACTGGCGTTTGGCCCAGTGGTGTTATTTTGAGTGTGTGACTATGAGGGCGTGGGTTCAAACCCTCCAAGGGCCAAAACTATTTTTACACTCATTTTCTCTCATTTTTTTCACCAACTTTACACAATTATTTAACCTATCCAATTAATTCATTTTCACTTCATTTTTCACACACTTATCAATTAATATATATATATATATATATATATATATATATATATATATATATTTTATGAATAGTCAAAAAAATCACAAAAAATATTATTTATTTCATGTATTTTTATTAGGTTAAAAATGTTGTGTTTTAAGTATTTTAAAAAAATATTTCAATACATGTTTTCCTTGAATTTTCAAAACCTAATGTCTCATAAATATTTTAGTGATAAAACCCTAATTATTTAGGTCTTAATAAGGTATAGATTTTGTCTTTACCCTAATTAAGTTGACTTTTGTCAAAATTCAAAACTGTTTTCAAACTTCAAATTAAACAGACGACCAAGGTTCTCAGACAACGGAATTTTACATCTTTTCATTTCTTTTCAACTGTTTTTCATAAACAGAAAATCATTTCTTTGGGCCTCTAATAGAGTGTAAGTCCCAACACCTTTTTCTCTTCTTAGTTTGTTTTCAAAACTGTATTTACAAAATCTTCATTCTGTTTTCAAAACATTCTTCTAGTATTTGAAGGGCATTATTCCCGGTGAAACTCTTCAGATACCTATGTGACCTATGTCCATCTTCACTTCTTCTGTTTTCAAAAACCTTTAACTGTTTATTACAAATATTCAACTGTTATCAATAAAACTGCTGGTAAGGCATTGTACATACATCTTCAAAGGCCTCCACTCCATCCAGGTTAGGCTTTATAGCTTTCAATTTACAGTCTTTATTTAAATTACTGTCAAATATGAACTGTTTATATATTGTTTAGAACTATGTCTGAGTATAAACCTTAGGACAGTTAAACTATATATATATTATAGGACTATGGCCTAGGATTGAGAATGTCTTCCCGGTGAAGGCTCTTTCCTAATTAGAGATCTTTAGTCCAAACCCCCAAGATGAATTATTCCCGGTGAAACATCTTGGAAAAACCTTAGAATCCAAAAACTAGGACACATCCACCCAAGAGGAATTATTCCCGGTGAAACCTCTTACCCATTTGTTTAGAGCCAAAGTAAGTTCAAAACCACATAGCTTTCTCTTGTGCTATAACAAGGACCCTCGATGACCCTCGATTAGCCTCCTCTTGGGCTTTGTACAAGGACCCACAGGCTTCTTAAAAGCATTTCCAGCTTCCTCTTGAGCTTGTATACAAGGACCCATCAGGTTTCTTATAAACATAGGAACAGGTCTTTAGCCACCTTTTAGCCTACACTGGTGAGTTTATTCCACTCTTCAAACCAGACTTTAAACAAGCCAAGATTGCTTCAATCTCAGTATTGAGCACACCTTTTTGAATGAGAGACATGGACAGTCTCTGTCACCCTTATCTTCATTAATTTTCCTTAGCAGAGTCTAGGTTCCTTATTTGTCTATCCTCAATCAAAGTCAGCCTTAATCTTGGGCTTTAAACAAGAAGTCTCAATTAGATAATATTTCTGCTATCATTCAAAATCCCTGGAAAGGGTTAGCTTCCAAAAATCAGTCTTTTAATAGATAATTTCATCAGCTGAGTCAAAATCCCTGGAAAGGGTTAGCCTCCAAAAAATCAGTCTTTCAATAGATAAATCCCCCAACAGAGTAAAACTCCCCAAAGAGTCAGCCTCAACCTTGGGCCTCATACAAGGCATGAAATAATGACTTCCCCAGTTAAGAGTCAGCCACAACCTTGGGCTTCATACAAGGCACAGAATAGAGTCTCCCTAAGTAGAGTCAGCCACAATTCTAGGCTTTGTACAGAACACCAAATAAAATCCATCAAATAAATACTCTCCAGCTAGAGTCAGCCTCAATTCTGGGCTTTGTACATAACAAAAAAACTCTTTAGTTTAAATCCATCCCCAGTAGAGTCATCTCCCAGAGTCAATAAAATAATAAATCAATCAAAAGCCTCAAGCTTGGGCCTCATATAAGCTAGCTAAAATCAAATCTTTCAAATAGTAGGTAGACATAACTTATCTCTACAGAAAGATATTTCTCCTTTCTCACCACATTCAAACAAACAAACATTTCAATTTCAATTTCAATTTTAAACATTCTCCCATTTAGGACTTTGAAAGGCATGCTCTGAGGCAAACAAACCCAGACTTGTACACTTTCCCTAATTTGGATGAGAATCCTTCTTTCATTCAAGAGGCATGTTGGTTGTCATACTTGATCAACCAAGTAGGCTCCCTCTCTTAATGAAATGAATTGATCTTTTCTGTCACTTTAAAATGTTTGTGCTAGAATAGTAGCAATACCTCTCTGTAAAGATAATTTCATGTCTCTTTACTGTAAACAGAGATTTAATTCAAGCTTCAACCTTGAGCTTCAAGCAAGGCACCCAAAATATTAAAATCCCTAATTAGTTCTCCGAACTACAAAAAGCTCTGACTTCCATTAGGGATATGTAGGCATGAGGTTCACAAGGAATCTCAGCGAGCTAATAAAATACCAAAAAATAGTCTGTCTGTCTGTCTCTCTTTTAAATCAATTAAATTCCTTCTCCTAACACAAAGGAGAAACTTTCCCAATAATAAGCAACAAACACAATCACATTGACACAGAGAAGGTTCCCGTAGAGTACTACGGATATATAGGGTGCTTAAACTCTTCCCTATGTATAACCGACCTCCCGGACTCCAGAATTTCTAGTCTAGGTGAATCCCCACACTTAGCAAACTCCTAGGGTTTATTTGAGATCTTTTTCCCCTTTCCTATTCGTAGGATAATTAAAAAGTTTGTGTGATATCGTAGGAAGAACTGAAACAAAATTCATCCCGCCACAGGCGCTTCCTCCTTCCAAATTTCGCGTGAAGGGTCTAGCGTGCCGTCCTCCCAAGTGAAACGGGGAGGTAAAGAAAACGACATCACACATAGAAAGCAACAATGCTGAAGATGTGTCGAGGGTGAAGGATGAAATCAATAAGGAGTTCGATATGAAGGATCTGGGAGCTGCTTCTAGGATTCTTGGAAATGACATTCGAAGAGATAGAAAGAAGTCGAAGTTATGCTTATCTCAAGAAGCATATCTACGGAAGATTCTTGAAAAGTTTGGTATGTCAAATTCGAAGCCAATTGTGACTCCAACAAACCCTCAATTCAATCTGAGTACTGATGTCGAAAGAGCCTATATGAATAGCATCCCATATGCTAATATAGTCGGTTCTTTGAAGTATGCTATGGTCTGTACTAGACCCGACATAGCATACGCAGTAAGTCTTGTAAGCAGGTACATGGCGAATCCTGGAAAGGCTCACTGACAAGCATTGAAGTGGATTTTAAGGTACATAAATGGGTCTCTGAATAGAGTCCTAATTTATGGTGGAGCCTTAGGTGAAGATAGTAAAGCAGTAATCAAAGGATATGTCGACTATGATTATGCAGGTTGTATGGATTCCAGAAAATCTATTTCTGGATATGTTTTAACTATGTTTGGCACAACAATTAGTTGGAAAGCAACACTTCAGAAGGTTGTTGCTCAATCAACCACTGAAGCGGAGTATATTGCCTTAACTGAAGCTGTGAAAGAAGCATTGTGGCTTGAAGGTTTTGTAAAGGAGCTGAAACTTCAAGGTCCAGTTATCACTGTTAAATGTGATAGTTAAAGTGCAATACACCTGTCGAAGAACTCAGCATATCATGAGCGAACTAAGCACATTGATGTGAGGCTGCATTTCGTCAGAGGAGTAATCGAGCGTGGAGAAGTCCAAGTGCTGAAGGTTTCGACTGAAGAAAATGCTACTGATATGATCACCAAGACATTGCCGAGTTGCACGTTTTTCCACTGTATGCAGTTGATAAAGCTGCATGAAGAAAGCTAGTTTATTCCCTTGATGTTGTAGAGTTAGATCCAAGGTGGAGATTTGTGAGATATTGGATTGAACTCTAGTATGTTCGAAGGGTAGCTTCTTGGTTCGACAGTTCGATAGAGTTAAGCATGAAATTGAAGGTTGTTCACATGCTGGTGTCGAAATGTGCATGTTGTAGTCGAAAATGGGTCTAGCATGCAGACGTCAAAGATGCTAGGGTTGTTAGCATGTTAAATTAGGTTTTAGTGTTTAAACCCTAATTTGTTAAGTTAGCTTGTTTATTAAGTTGGCTTGTGTGATGGGCCTTGCTGAAAAAACCCATTAGTTAGTATGTTAGGTTTTATTATAAATAGCATACTAGTCTCTCATCATTGCTAAGCTGCAAATCCTTATTTAGGGTGAGAGAGGTTATTTGTTATTCTTGTAAACTTGTAATCTTGTTTTAAGAGAAAGTAAAAGAATAGCAGTTATAATCAATTATTATGTTCTTCTTATCTTCCCTAATTCCTATTATATTTTGTTCTTGGTATCGTTTTTCACAACAAATCGGTTAAATTCACTGCTTGCTATCATACCATAGTTCCTAAGTTAATTACTAAATCCCAAAGTATGATTACAGTCAAATTCTCAAGATACCGTTAGTTACCGACAAACCGAACGTTTAATCTAATTTCAAGTTTATTCTAATTAAATAGGTTCATTGAAAATTAATTCAACCGTTAATTTAATCGACTGATTAATATCACAATTTTGATAACATAAAACCACCACGTTAATGTACTAATTAAACTTAGCTACCACGTCAATTTCATCAAATTCTGGTCAACTAACTATACCGCTTAATTCGGCTATTTCGATCAAACGGGGCTGTTTTGCATTTCATTAGTCCTATCCTACTATTTTACTATTGCTACTGTTTCCTCACCAAAATCCTATGCTCATCTCCTAATCATATCCCATTTCTATAATTATTATACCATTATGTATATATTAGCATAGCAAAGCACATGGCATAATCACATGGCACGAAACAGAAACCACATAAGAAGACAGAAACAAGACAAAGGACAAAACAAATCAAAACAACGGGTGATGACCGTCACAGGCCTTGCCGCCCGTCGTGGACATTGACGCCCGTCAACCCCTCTGCCATCCGTCATGGGCATTGATGCCCGTCAACCCCTCTACCGCCCGTCAAGGGCATTGACGCCCGTGATGGGCTAATGTATGTGTGAGACGCCTGTCATGGGCATAGTGACGTCCGTCACTTGATTCCCAACCGTCTCTTCGCATTATTTTTTATTCTTACTAGTACGCATAGTCTTAACAGCAATGTTAATGACAATAGCGAGTGATTTACATAAAACATAGCATTTCAACATTGTTACCAAATCTTGCAACTCAAATAACAACAACATTTAATTATCAGAAGCAATACTTCAAATTCATATTATTCAAAACAGATAAATAATTTCCATCACAATCGAACACAGCAATCACTACGCCAAAAATGACTTTTAGCAGCACCCCTAAGACAGCGCTTTTTCTTAAAAGCGCTGCCATAAGTATGAACTAAAAAACACGGAAATTGACTACAGGAAAAGCGCTGTGTAAAGTTGACCTACGAGAGCGCTTTTAAAAAGCGCTGGTAAAGGCCCCCTTTTGAGAGCGCTTTTTGAAAAGCGCTGGTAAAGGCCCCCTTTTAGAAAACACTTTTTAAAATACGCTTACTAAAGGGGGGCCTTTAACAGCGCTTTTCAAAAAGCGCTCTCATAGGCCATTTAAGTTTTATAAATAAAACAGAAAACCCAAATTTTTCTGGAAAAAAGAACGAGAGAAACACGCTTCATTCAGGTTCACTCTCATCTCTCGATCGACCTTCCTACTCGCCATTGAAGCAAATACGGTGGTTCTCATGAAGCAAAAGCACAACGATTATACCTTCATCCGCAACATAACCCTAAACCCCAATTAAGATTTGGTTGCCGATTCTGATGTTGTTCGACTTCGATACATCTTCTTCTCCGATCTGCTTTTCTCCGTCTATCTTTCTGCGATTCTGCTGTTGTTGTTCTGCGATTTGGTTGCCGGTTTGTTCAGGAGTTTGTAATTGGGAATCCGGGTGGGCTCTTGAAGTTTTGTTCGTCATTGTTTACGAGATTAGGGTTCTTGCTGAAAAGGTATGAACTTTTTTCTTCCTGTTTTGATTGAGACTCAAAATTGAAATTTGCACCTTTAGGGTTCTTGCTGCAATGGAAAAATCTAAAAATAAACCTTGTTGCAATGGGTTAATGTTGCATTCAGTTCGTGGCAGTGGATCATCACGTAAGCATAGGCAACAGAGCAGAGCAAGTTCTATAAATTTGTACAAGAAACTGAGTTACCTGCCAACAAGGTAAAGCTTTCATTGTATATTCGTTAGTTTTTCTACTAATGATGCAGAAACAATTGAAGACTGATAATGATGTTGAGCTCTATGCACTTGGAACGGGTAGAATTTTCTTTAATCTTTTAATTTCTCTTAATTTACAGACATAGATAGATTCTGATTAGGTTCAATAGGAAATTTATTTAACTTATAACAGTGAAGGTGTTCTTGATTATGTAGAGTGAGAAGAAGTAGAAAATTTAGATTAAAAAAAATCAATTTATAGATGCATGATCTGAGAAGTACACACTTAATTAATTTATAAAATCAATTTTGATTAAGTTCAATCGAACATTAACTCTCAAAACTGTAGGTATTGTGCATTTTTCATCTTTTATGTGATATGAGTTTCTTGAATTTAGAACAATAATATTTCAATATGTGATGTTAGAGATAGTCACATTTATTTTGTTTTTGAATTAAATCTCAGCTATTCCAACTATATAATAATCATGTCTGAGATTTTGAAGCGCAATGGATGGGCAATTCAGAAAAGTAAGATCATTTCTTTAGTCATCTTTGAGATTTCAATAGATCCACTCATAATTTTAAGCTTCTTTAATTACTGGAACTAGTTTTCATGATACAGGTATAGTGGCATCCACTATTGAGGCTAAGCAAGCATTATTTTTATAATTGATTTCAATGTTTTCTTTCAGACATTGAGCAGCAAACCGCCTGGATCTACAAATGATTCGACTCTGCGTTATGAAAATACGGCAAAGAATCAGAGTGCTGGTTCAAGCAGAGATTTCCCACCATCTTAACCTCGAGAATCGTCTATTATTGATGATAACTTTACTCCCCCTCCACCTTCACTAGGTATGTTAATTAAGATCAGCTTACTAATTATCTTCACGTGAATTAAATTCGTTGAATGCTACTTTATTGAGCTTCAAAAGTGAAACTGAGATCTTAGATCCATTGTCCAACCAACATAAATGTCTATCATGGCTCTATATTTTGTTATATAACCTATAGTGAGGAGTATTAAACAATGAGAAAATAGTGAAACTTTAAAGGACCATATGTACAATTTTGCATATACTTATAACAATTATGGAATAATATGATATTTAGCTTGAGCTTTGTTGTTTGACACATTTGAGTAATGAGGTCATGGGTGTTTAAAAAACCTTTACATATAAATCTAATAAACAAAATGCATACATTATGTCTTTCAATTGTTTACGGCAAAGAATCATGGGTGTTGGATTGTCAATTGTTTACCATTATTTAATACTTCTTTCTGCATCATTTGAAGATATGTGTTAATGATTTGGCATACCTTTTATTTATTAAGTTTCAATGATCATTTGCTAGTGTTGTTACTTACATCTAACTTGTATATTTGAGATTAATAAGTGACATGTTGTACATCTAACTTATATATTTAAATTTATAATTGATGAATATGTATTATACTCCTTTATTAATTTTATTTTTTTCTTCTTCTTATTCTTATATGTATACATGCGATGGACAATTGAAGATAAATTAGAAGTTGATTTGTGCATTGTTAGAAAGTCAATTATGGCCATCGAGGAGTCACGTTCGGCTGGAGAGAACTAGTTTTCTTAGGGAGCAAATCAGTATATACATATATATATATATATATATATATATATATATATATTTGTATTGTATTTTGTGTTTTGAGAATTTGATGTTTCACTAGTTTTCTTAGTAATGTTTTATTTGTATTTTGATAATAAATATATGCAATACTAATTCATAAAATGCTTCATATTAAATGTATTTTTTTTAATTTTTATTTGTTTAATATAATAAATATATTTCTCAAAGCGCTGTCTAAGATAAAAAAAACACATAAAAGAAAAAAAAAACGCAACCTACCAAAGCGCTTTTGGAAAAGCGCTCTAGTAGGGGGGTCTACCAAAGCGCTTTTTCCATAAAAAACGCTCTTATAGGCTGCTACAAAAAGAAAAAAAAATACGCAACCTACCAAAGCGCTTTTGGAATAGCGCTCTAGTAGGGGGGGTCTACCAGAGCGCTTTTTCCAGAAAAAGCGCTCTTATAGGGGGGTCTACCAGAGCGCTTTTTCTGTAAAAAGCGCTCTTATAGGGGGATCTACCAGAGCGCTTTTAAAAGCGCTTTTGTAGCCTATGCCAGCGCTGGCTTTGGCAGCGCTTTAAAGCGCTGTTAAAGGCCAAAAAAAGCGCTTTTAAAAGCCTTGCGTGTTGTAGTGAATGCAATAAATCTACAAACCCAATCACCAACATACAAGAATTCATAAGCCTCATTATAGGAAGAGAATCCCACCCTTACCCTATTCAATTGGGGAAATATCTACCAATCTTAACTCCTGGTTTGGGATCTCTCTAAACTTGGTTCTCCTCTTCAAGACCTAGCCTCCTTCTTCACAAAAACGGCTTCTATTTTATGATATCTCTTCACTTCCCTTAAACCCTTACTAACACTAAAACCTATCCTTAGTATAACATTGGGCATAACGGTAAAACCACATTATTATTATTCACTTAGTAAAAATAAATAGGCCCAATAAGCTCACTAACTCAAATAACCAATTATATCACTTTTATTAATATTCCATCAATATAATATTTTCGGCTTATAAATAATATTATTCTTAATATTATTTTCCGAATTTAACTTAATAAATCCAAATATGTTCCTTAAAATAATATCGATAATCCAATTACGACATAATCCAATATTTAACTCCTTCAATAATTTAATTAACCAATTTAATTAAATTTGGGGCATTACAATGGGTACCCGTGTAAACGCACGGGTATCAAAGTGACGGTTGCCATTGAACTTTACTAGTGGGTTTAATGAATTCAAATATCTATAGGATACAGGAACAAGCTCAAACGTTAGTGCCTACGCGAATATGGGCTTCAGGACGTGAATTTTTTAAATTGCGGATATGGGAACGGGTCCCTACTAGCATCTATCATTTGTTATGCCATTATCTTTCTTTTGTTAAAAAAATAAATTAAACGAATTAAATATCTATAGGATATGGGAACAAGCTCAAACGTTGGTGCCTACACGAATATGGCCTTAAGTACGTGAAATTTTTAAACTGCGGACATGGGAACGGGTCCCTACTAGCATCTATCATTTGTTATGCATTATCTTTCTTTTGTAAAAATAATAAATTAAAAGAATTTAAATATCTATAGGATACGGGAACAACCTCAAACATTGGTGCCTACGCAAATATGGGCTTCAGTACGTGATTTTTTTAAACTTCGGATATGGGATCGGGTTCCTACTAGCATCTATCATTTGTTATGCTATTATCTTTCTTTTGTTAAAAAAATAAATTAAATATATGTACTTTGAAATATTTATATAATATATGTGTGTATTATTTTAGTTGTATTTTAATTGTCCTAAAATATATTAATTATAGTTTAATTATCTTTCTTCTCTTAATGACTTTATCTTTCAATATTCAATTTTTTTAATATTAGTAATTTCATAACTTTACCCATTTTAACCACAATTTAGTCGTTTACTAATTGTTAAAAAGCATAGGATAAGTATTTCTTTTATCGTCTCCTTAGGGATTGATGTGATACTACCGCCGTTCTACAGTTTAGTGTATTTTGAGTTAAGGTTGGGTAAAAGTTTGGTGACATAAAATGTAGAGAGCGCGAAAAGTAAATAAAGGCAATAAAATAGGGTTTGAAAACGATTTGAGGAAATGTGCCAAGATTAATGTTCATTAGTTTGCTTCATATGTACTCTAATGATCATGTATATGAACCTATTAATGAATAATACAGCCATGTATCCTCTCAACATCGTTTATCTCTAAAGCAATATCGTGATTATTATCATATTAACCGTCAGATGATCTCTCATGCCGACAATTAATGTGATAATCTTAAAAGCTTGATACAAGTGATTATCAACTCACAATTCTATCTCTAGAGTTTTATTATTGATAGATGAATATATTTTAGGTCTTGATTTGAAACATATCACTCAATAGTGATCCAAAACAACAAATGAAACATGAATAACAAAATATTCACCATATATTAATCATCAACGAAGTTCATACACAAAAGATCAAAAAAATACATATTTACAAACTAACTACCTATAATCTTGACACAAGATGAAACTTAGCTCTCCATAGCCATGGAAGCTTCAACAACAAGCAATAAACAAAGATTTAGTAGCATCCAACTCAATAAGAATGAAGGAAGATGCTTAGAAATCTTGAAATTACACTTGAAAGATGGTTTTTCTCTTATCTTCTCTTTTCCCTAACTTGTGGTGTAAAAGTATGGTATGAAAAAGTTGCTAAGAACCAAACAAATATCATGTTTAAGTGCCTAATTACAAGAGACCAAAAAGTAGGTCCGCTAAGCGAAGGCACTAAAATATTTGTTTTGTCTTCAGGGTCCGCTAAGCGGATGGGGTCCGCTAAACAGACTCAACTGTGGAGTTCGCCTCTGCCAAGCCTCGCTTAGGCTCCGCTAACCGAACTTGGACTTGCAAAAGTTTCTGCCAGGCTCTGCTTGTGGTCCGCTAAGCGGACCTTCTGGTACATTTCTTCTTCTTTAACCATTCCAACCTCCTTACAAGCTTATTCCATCCATTTCTTTCATTCCAAGCTTGTCAAAATAATTCATACCTATTAAATAAAGTAAACAAAAGTCATAAAACTAACTTATATACAAAATAGACAAAATGTTATTTATTTACATACTATTACAATCAAAAGGGAATCAAACTTGGTGAAAGAGTTAAGAAATACCACAAAATTTATACATAAAATATGTACAAATAGGATTCTAACATTTCAACACAATTGCATTAAGAAAATAATGTTCATGAATGAATCTCCTAAGTTTCACTTCCCAAAACATGAAGGACAAATCCAATAATAGCATAAGGGACTTATCACACTCACTAGCAATGGTGCACATCCAAAACAATTCATATATTCATCTATACTATGCACACGAGACAATAGAAACAAAGATCACTGAGGGCTTTATTCGGTTGTAACTTGGCCTGGGTTCCAAACAAGTGATAATATATGTACACGACCATTGAAACAAAAAGGGTGAATGATCATGTAAATCATTATTTATTTACATAACTACTTATTTGTTACGCTTTTGTTCTTCATCATACAATGCATTCCTTTCATTTCTTTAAATCATTTAGATTTTTCTTCTTTCTTTACTGTTTGTTCTTTCTCTTTTTCAATTCTTTTCTTTTTCAAAGAATGCATTGCACCACCATTTTCTTTATTTTTCTTATCTTTAATGGACATCTCTCCCCAACTTTAAACATTTCTATCTATCGAGACATCAATGCTTTCCATTCAAGGTTCAAGTGCTATTGGGTTAAGTGTTTACCAAAGAAAGTTTTCACGTGAATCAAGACTTTTCTTTTCTTTTTCAAAATTCATTGTATTTTCCTTTGATTCAGTTTTCAAAAACAAATTTTTAGGCTCAAAATTGGTTGCAAAAGATCGCACGCTCACGGGTTGCCCTTTTTATGGTGGTTTTTCTCGTACTACTCAAAAAAAATTGCCTCAATCCTTTCTAAGTTCTAATGTCTCATAAAAAAGCAAGATTAAACATGAATCATTTGAGTTAACACCAATTGCTAGAACACTCTTATTTTTGTACAAAGTGGAAGTCCTCTCACTTTTCTAGTTTTGTCCTAAAATCGATTCAAACATAAACAAAATTTACAAAATGCAATGTGACTCAAAATTTGTGTAAATCCCTTAATCCATAGTCACATTATAATCTACAAAGCAATAAAATTCTTACCTTGGTCTGAACATCATCAAGAAATTATCATCACCATCCAAATTTGATGTTGACACACCTTGGCACAACTTTTGCTTCTTTAGAGCATAACTTCTATTTCAAAGACAAACACAAAAATTTATATTCAATACAACATATATATAATATATGTAGACCCTATCCTATAATTAAACAAGATTACACTACTAAAAACACAATATTATAATAACAACTAACAATAATATGTAAAATAACAAGGGCATAAATTGCCCACACAAGAACAAAATACTTAAAAACGTCAACTTAATTAACAAAGGCCTACATTGCCTACAAAATATGTTCGGGTGGCACCCACGGCCACCAAAGTACACAAAACCTCATCCGCATACGGATGGCACAAAATATCCAACACCAACATAAAATTAAAATAAAATGAAAAACTAAACATAAACTAAATAACACAAGATTAACATCACATCCTCAATCATCGTCCCTTTGCTCCATATCTTCATCCGCTTCTTCATCCTCACCATCCTCCCCCTCTCTGAAAAATGGCCTCTCCACAGGCCACACACAATAAGCCTCATACTCTTCATTAGTTGGAAATGAAGGAACATCCACTGGATTGACTTGTGGCGGTACAACTTGCAGAGGGAGTCATGAATCATCGCTTGCGATCTCCTGTTAGCATCAAAATAAGCCCAATTATACCTGCAAGCCATTTACTCATTGTACCTTCCAGCAGCAGGAGGAGCCATATTTTGTGGCTGAGGGTGGGATCTAACACCTAGCAGCAGTACTTGTGGATGTAGCTAGTGTTCACAATACTAATGAGATTCATACTTGCCACACTAGGAAGCCCGACACCAGCTTTCTTACAAAGTCCCATAATGAGACCAGGAAAACTAAGCTGAGCTGAAGGATTTGTCCCTAGTTTGTGACCACTTGAAGCCACAATCCTTAGCTCCTGATGTGGTGTCGTTTTCTTTACCTCCCCGTTTCACTTGGGAGGACGGCACGCTAAACCCTTCACGCGAAATTTGGAAGGAGAATGCGCCCGTGGTGGGATGAATTTTATTTCAGTTCTTCCTACGATATCACACGAACTTTCTTATTTGTCCTACGAGTAGGAAAGGGGAAAAAAGATCTCAACTAAACCCTAGGAGGTTGCTAAGTGTGGGGATTTCACCTAGACTAGAAATTCTGGAGTCCGGGAGGTCGGTTATACATAGGGAAGTGTTTAAACACCCTACATATCTGTAGTACTCTACAGGAACCTTCTCTGTGTCATTGTGATTGTGTTTGCTGCTAATGATTATTGGGAAAGTTTCTCCTTTGTGTTAGGAGAAGGAAATGAATTGGTTAAAGAAAGACAGACAGACAGACTGACTGACTATTTTTGGTATTTTATTAGCTCGCTGAGATTCCTTGTGAACCTCATGCCTACATATCCCTAGTGGAAGTCAGAGCTTAATGTAGTTCGGGGAACTAACTAGGGAAATTAATGTTTTTTGGTGCCTTGCTTGAAGCTCAAGGTTGAAGCTTGGAATTAAATCTCTGTTTACAGTAAAGAGACATGAAATCATCTCTACAGAGAGGTATTTGTACTATTCTACCACAAACATTTTGAAAGAGTGACAGAATAACTGAATTCATTTCATTCAAGAGGGGGACCTTACTTGTGTGTGTGCAAGTATGCCAGTCAGATGCCTCTTAAATGAAAGAAAGATGCTCGTCCAAATTAGGGAAAGTGTACAAGTCTGGGGATGTGCCAGAGCATGTCTTTCAGAGTCCTAAATGGGAGACTTTGATTGAAATTGGAATTGAAATGTTTGTTTGTTTGAATGTGGTAGAGTAGTAAAAATATCTCTCTATAGAGATAAGCTATGTCTATCTACTGTATAAAAGATTTGAATTTAGCTGGCTTGTATGAGGCCCAAGCTTGAGGCTTTTTGATTGATTAATTAATATTATTGACTCTGGGAGATGACTCCACTGGGGATTAACTACAGGGTATTTTAGTGTTCTGTACGAAGCCCAGAATTGAGGCTGACTCTATTTGGAAAGTGTTTATTTGATGGATTTTATTTGGTGTTCTGTACAAAGCCCAGAATTGAGGCTGACTCTACTGAGGGAGATTCTATTTATGTGCCTTGTACAAAGCCCAAGGTTGTGGCTAACTGTTGAGGATAATTGAATGAATGATTCTATTTTGTGTGCCTTGTACAAAGCCCAAGGTTGTGGCTGACTCTAGCTAGGGAAAACATTATTTTCTGCCTTGTACGAAGCCCAAGGTTGTGGCGGACTCTTTTTAATGAATTGAGTATAGGTGACTCTATGGGGGGAAAGATCCTAAGTGTTAAGAATCTTTGACACATGAAAATATGGTTTATCTGCCTTGTACAAAGCCCAAGGTTGTGGCTACTGAGTGATAAAGAACTTAATGGGGAGACTCTATTATCTGCCTTGTACAATGCCAGAGGTTGAGGCAGACTCTTGACAGGGGAGTTTTATTGTTTGGGTGCCTTGTATGAAGCCCAAGGTTGAGGCTAACTGTTTTTGTTGGTTTTAACTCTACTGGAGATTAAAAAGACTGTTTTTCTTTGGAAGCTAACCCTTTCCAGGGATTTTGACTCAGCTGGTGAATTTGTCTATTAAAAGACTGACTTTTATCATGTTTTTTTGGAGGCTGACCCTTTCCAGGGGTTTTGACTCTTTTGGGGAAATTATCTCCTAAGAGAAATGAATCTTTATTAATTGACTTTGGAGGCTAACCCTTTCCAGGGAATTTTTATTAAAAAAATGAAGAAATGTGTGGAAGCTAACCCTTTCCAGGGAATTTTGAAAGAATGATTTGGGTAGCACTCCATTAATTATTAAAGGATGAAAAGATTGGCAGAAAGATTATCTAGTGGAGACTTCTTGTTTAAAGCCCAAGATGAAGGCTGACTCAATGCTGAGGATGATCAAACATGGATCCTAGACTCTGCTAAGGAAGATTGATGAAGATAAGGGTGACAGAGACTGTCCATGTCTCTCATTCCAAAAGGTGTACTCAATGCAAAATTGAGACAAACTTAGCTTGTTTAAAGTCTGGTTTAAATTGGAAGAAACTCACCAGGGTAGGCTAAAAGGTGACTAAAGACCTGTTCCTATGTTTATAAGAAACCTGATGGGTCCTTGTATACAAGCTCAAGAGGAAGCTGGAAATGCTTTTAAGAAGCCTGTGGGTCCTTGTACAAAGCCCAAGAGGAGGCTAATCGAGGGTCCTTGTTATAGCACAAGAGAAAGCTATGTAGTTTTGAACTTATTTTGGCTCTAAGCAAATGGGTAAGAGGTTTCACCGGGAATAATTCCTCTTTGGGTGGATGTGTCCTATATTTTTGGATTCTAAGGTTTTTGCCAAGATGTTTCACCGGGAATAATTCATCTTGGGGGTTTGAACTACAGATCTCTAATTAGGAAAGAGCCTTCACCGGGAAGACATTCTCAATCCTAGGTCATATTCCTATAATATATATATATAGTTTAACTGTCCTAAGGTTTATACTCAAACGTAGTTCTAAACTAATATATGTACAGTTTATATTTGACAGTAATTTAAATAAAGACTGTAAATTGAAAGCTTGTAAAGCCTTACCTGGATGGAGTGGAGGCCATTGAAGAAGTATGTACAAAGCCTCAACAGTATTTTTGTTGTTTTGTTGATAACAGTTGAATGTATATGATAAACAGTTAATGGTTTTTGAAAACAGAAGAAGTGAAGATGGACAAAGGTCACATAGGTATCTGAAGAGTTTCACCGGGAATAATGCCCTTCAAATACCAGAAGAATGTTTTGAAAACAGAAAGAAGATTTTGAAAATACAGTTTTGAAAACAAGCTAAGAAGAGAAGGTTTTTGGGACTTACACTCTATTAGAGGCCCAGTACTTTGCAGTACTGGTGATAAAAACAGTTGGAAATGATTTGAAATGATATAAGGTTTTGTTGTTTGAAAACCTTAATCATTTGATTTAATCAGAGATTGAAAACAGTTTTGAGAATTGACAAAAGTCAACTTAATTAAAGTAAAAATAAAGATTTTTACTTAATTAAGACCTAAACAATTAGGGTTTTATCATAAAATTATTTACAAAGTGATTAGGTTAAAATAAAGTGATAATATATATTTAAAGTATTTAAGAAAACACTTAAAAACATACTATTTTAAACCTAATTAAAATTCAAGAAATAAATAATATTTTTATGATTTTTTGACTATTCACAAAATAGATATATTAAATAATAGGTGTATGAAAAATGAAGTGAAAATGATTTATTTTGATAGGTGAATTAATTGTGTGAAGTTGTGAAGAAATTTAGTGTGAAAAGTGATAAAAAAAATGGTTTTGTCACCTAGAGGGGTTGAACTCACGCCCTCCAAGTCATTGGCCAAAACACCCACCATCTGGGCTACGCGCGCAGTTTGTTTAAGATGCACATCCAACTTATTATATTTTCAAACAAGTGGCAAAACATTTGAAAAATAAATGAAGCAAAAAGTCTGGGGCGAGGGGGATTCGAACCCCAGACCTTGGGCATGAGGAGACTAAGAGCGCATGTGTGGCCACTAGGGCAAGTTGTTCAGTCGTTAATAAAACGCACACCATTCAAAATAAAATAAACTCTCCCCTGAGAATTCAAATTTTGCGCGCCACCACCATCTTCGTCTTCAACCTCAAGCTCTCCATTTTTGAATTTCTGAACTTACTCGTTTCTCAACCATTTGCAACGATGTAAACATGAAACTTGCTCTAAATTCCCTCACGATTCTAAATATGTAACTAACATGAACTATCATTAACTACATCTAACTAATTTACCAGAAATCGTGAAGAACCCTAAAATTTCAAAATTAAATTAAATGACTATACTGAAAGATAAATGGATGATGATAGAGGGTTTTCAATCCTCTGATGATGCTGAACAAGATAGAATCGAGCTATTTCACAAAGAGTACTTAAATTAAAGAGAGGGAGTTCAGAAACTTACCTCTGAAAATGGAGATCGTGAGGATGATAGAGAGCAACTGGGCTTGTATGAATGATCCCAAAAGCTTCCTTGTGGCTCAGTGATGCTAACTGAATGCTTGTAATGACCTCAAACCTCCTGAATTGTTCTATGGACCTCCCTCGATTTCAGCTTCAAGTGAACATGGAGGGTGTTGATTCTCGAGTTACAGATGAGCTGCAGCCATCTGGTTAGCTTCACTATGACCTGAGGAGTGTGTCTGGATGATTGGCTTGCCTTGAAACCTTCTGAATCACTCCATGGACCTCCAACTGCAGATGCTCCAAAGTGAGAGCAACAATGGTGTTCCTCCACCTACAGAAGTGATCCAGGTGCTTGGATCACCTCAAATGACCTCCCTTGAGATGTTAGAATGCTCACTTCCCAAAGATAAGCTTTGGTTTGAAGAAATCGATTCTTCTTGCCAAAGAACTTTGAAAAACAATGAACAAGAGAAGAGAAAGAGAAAGCAAGTAATATGGTTGCTTTGGTGTGTTTTTTGAATGAGAATGAGGCCTCTATTTATAGGCAAATGTCTCAGTATTGATTGGGAGAGTGAGCTTGCTTAGTGAAGTAAGTTTGGTTTCTTAGCCATGAAGAAATTTCAAAGAATATCCAAATGTGATCATTGCATTTTCGAGCCACCTCCCCTATCCATTGATTCTATCTGATCTTAGGGGACAATTCAGATGCAAAATGAGCTCTAATTGGTTGGTGAGAAGATTCCTTGGGTGATTCATCAATTTGCCATAAATTCTCAAATGTAATCATTACATAATCACATGTTCTTGTTTTAGGAATCTTCTTCAATTATCATGGCATGGTGAAAATGAATGCATGGCATGTTTTCAGATGTGTTATGGGTCGTGTAGCATCCATAATTGAGGTCATGTGCACAAAACTTCAAAGTTCCAAAATGATGCATGACCTATAATTTCACTTCATGAGGCCAACTTTGAACAAGCATAACTCTTAGCTCAAATTGAATTTTGAGAAGGTTGAACACAATTTGGAAAGCCCTAAACATCTACTTTAAATCATTAGTTTATGTCTTCTTCAGAATCCTTTGGGAAATTTGTGAAAAATGAGGCCAAAGTTGGAAGAAAACTAGGTTAAAACACTTAGAAAAATTTCTAAGTGTTTATGACCTAAACTTCAAAATTTCCAAAACTTCATAAATGGTTGATCTTTTGAAAAAAGTTCCCTTGTAAGATGTGGTTTTATTTGGCAAGATCTACAACTTTCATGTTGGAAGTTTTTTGAGTTGTGTAGGTGAAATTTTGAGATCTCACCATGCCTTCAAAAACCCTAATTCCCGACTTTTCGATCCTTGATGAATTTCTTTGAATTTCTTTGGCCAAATGACTTTGACATCCATATATTGATGATATTGATCTTTGAAAGTCATTTTTGACCAAAAACCTTAAAAGTCAATGATGATCCTTCACAGTTGACTTTTTCCTGACAAAGTGAATTTTTGGGCTTTTGTGTAGAAACAAGATCTTTTCCTCAAATGAATGATGTAAATGGATTATATTGAGGTAGTAGAGATTCTTGAATCATGTCTTGAGTTCTGGATTCATGCCCTGATTAAAAGTCAACTATCTTGGTGAATTAGGTCAAAACCCTAATTTGTCGACCATGTGAAAATAATGACTGTAGACTTTGAATTGAAGTGTGATGTCCAGTAGATCTTGTAATATGAGTTATTTGAAGATGATTGATGTCTTTGAATGGTTCTCTGAGGTTTTTTAGGGTTTCCCAAATGTGATCCCTGATTTCAGTCCTTGATAGGCTCAAAACCCTAGTCTGGTGACCTGAGTAAACCTGTACTCAGATGACTGGATGTCTAATCAATCATAGGTGAGAAAAAATGAAGTTCTTGGGCCCTATGATTGTATTAGAGACTAATCTTTGTATTGATTGATCCTTTGCCTGAGCTTTCCTGTCTTTGAGTATCCTCGATTAGGTACCAGATGGAGAAATGACTGCTCTGGGAACTTGTCTTGCCCTGATGAAAATCCTGAAGATATGTCATCTCAGGGGGGTCAAAATTTAGGGTATGACAGATGCCCCTATTTAAGTTTCTTTTATCCGGAGGGAGAGAGATTGATATCTCGATCTCTCTTGTGTAAAAGAGACTTAAATATATTAAAGAATGCCCGAATTTTGGGCGCTCCTGAGATGTTGTAACTGACGTAGTCTTTGCATGACTTGATCCCGTTGTCGCGCTTGGCGGGGGATGAGGAGACAAACTCCTGCAGAAATACTTGATGTGGATTCTGGTGAATGGATGGCAATGTTGGATGCGCAATCCATCTTCTTTAACTAAGTGTTGATACTTAGAGAAAGGTAACCAACTTCCCCTCGTTTCGGATGTCCATATCTCGAAACTAGTTGTAGTTGTGTTTGGACAATATCTCAGATAAAGAGAAAATTTCCAAAAGTTTGTTTCCTCATCAAACTTCTCATCAGCACTTGGAGATGAGATGCCATTTGACGGTAGTAAAGAAACTTCAAAGGTTTGTTTCCTCATCAAACTTCTCATCAGCACTTGGAGATGAGACGCCATTTGACGGTAGTAAAGAAACTTCAAAGGTTTGTTTCCTCATCAAACTTCTCATCAGCACTTGGAGATGAGACGCCATTTGACGGTAGTAAAGAAACTTCACCATCTTCCCTTTTGACTTAACGTCTTTGAAAGATTGTCATATGAGCCCGCGCTCTTTTGAGGGGCTAATGACTTTGTTTGAAGGCGGACGAACTGTTTTCGGGGTGAAAACTGCCATTCGTCGACTGATGCCTGGGGAATCAACAAACTGTTTTCCTAATAGGAAAACTGCCATTCATCGACTCTGTGGGGAATTAAAAATCCCAGAAACAGACAAACTGTTTGAGGAAACTGCCATTTATCGATCTCTTAGGGGAACAAACTGTCTTCTACTGGGAGAGACTGCCATTTGTAGATTCTGCTGTGAGAAAGTGAGCAAACTGTCTTCTGCTGAAAGAGACTGCCATTTGCTGACTTTGTTATGATAGAAAGTGAGCAAACTGTCTTCTGCTGAAAGAGACTGCCATTTGCTGACTGCTGGGGGAAACAAACTGTCTTCTACTGGGAGAGACTGCCATTTGTCGACCCTGTCATGAAAGAAAGTGAGCAAACTGTCTTCTGCTGAAAGAGACTGCCATTTGCTGACTTCTGCCGGGGATTATGAACTATCCTCTGGATGAAGACTATCATTTGCTGACTCCGCTGGGGAATCATGTGTCGATCTCTTAGGAGATTCTGATTTATTTTCTTTGACGAAAAAGTGGCATCTCTTGACCTTGCTGGGGAAATACCAAACTGTTTTTTTTCTTAGGAGGAAAAAACGTCCATTTGTCAATTATGTCGAGGAATCCACCCTATTTGGAGAAGAGAACTGCTCATCGACCCTTTGGGGAATGCGAAATAGATTATCTTATCCGAATAAGATTGTCGAGTGTCACTCTGTGGGAGAATCTCGGCTGAGGATCTCCAAAAGTGAACAAACTATCTCTTTGAGGGAGACTACCATCTATTGACTTGCTTGGGGAAATCTCTCCACATGGATTGTTGTCTTGAAGGAAAAAGTTTCTCCAGGACTTGCAGGGGAAACTTGAGTTCATGCCCTCATGACTTAGGCATTCACAGGATCAAAGCCTGATTCGGCTATGCAATTATGATGTAATGTATGCATGAATATTATGACAATGATAAAACGTAAAGTGAATGTGAATAGAATCGCCGCGGATGTAAAATCCTATGCTGCGACTTGAAATTCTTGTAGAGCAGAAGATGTCCTCTTCTTGTAGTTCGAACTCTGTTGGGAATATCTGATTATCAGTTGTCCGCTGTCCGAAGTGAGTAGTATGATTTGAAGTAAAGATCCGTCATCGGGAGATGCTCGCAAAGCGACCTCATGGGGAAATCTTGGTTCCCGGAGTCTCAACCGTTCTCGGAGCAACTATTTGCATTCTTCCTATTGTTTGCAAACCTTAGAAAGAAATTCCACCTTTATTTTTGCAAGTAAAATTCATTTTTATTTTATGAAAACATTTGTTTCAAGAAATTGACTGTTTAAACTTAAAATGCATTTCAAGAAACTGAATAAGACTAGATTGCAAAGGAAAAGCATAAGGCTCAAATTATTATATATGGAATGGTAATCAGCCAAATGCTTGATTCCATGGAGTATTTACAAAGTTGGAAATTGGTAATTTTTGGGAAAAGGGCTACGATGAAACGTGACGACCGTTATCTTTCCCTTCCACTCCAAGTTGCGCTGTATTCGTGCTTCGTAGAAGATGACCTACTGCTGATGAACACTCCGCTATGGATTTTGAATGATCAAGTTTGTCCTGAACACAGTTACTTGCCATATATCCCTAACTTTTGCGTAAACTACCCCTTTCGGGTTTTAAGTTTACCGGGATTGATTAATATATTTTTTATGTCTCTAACTTTTGCCTGAATCGCCCTTTCGGGTTTTCGATTCACCGAGACGCTCTTTTTTGCCTAAGCCGCTCTTTGCGAGTTTTCGACTTAGCGAGCTGTTCTTTTGATTATTTAGGCGAAGTATTTCTTGACTGCGTCGACGTTCACAGGACGGGTGAATTCTTCTCCATCCATAGTCGTGAGTATTAAGGCTCCTCCTGAGAAAGCTCTCTTGACCATGTAAGGGCCGTCATAATTGGGAGTCCATTTCCCTCTCGAATCTGTGAGAAAAGATTGAATCTTTTTGAGTACAAGGTCGCCTTCTTTGATTGTGCGAGGTCGAACCTTTTTGTCGAAAGCTTTCTTCATTCTTTGTTGATATAGCTGACCATGGCATAAAGCTGTCATGCGCTTTTCTTCGATTAAGTTCAATTCATCGAATCTGCTTTGACACCACTCGGCTTCTGTTAATTTTGCTTCCATCAAGACTCTCATTGATGGAATCTCAACCTCTATAGGTAGGACTGCCTCCATGCCATATACAAGGGAGAAAGGAGTTGCTCCAGTCGAAGTACGTACTGATGTACGGTAACCATGAAGAGCATACGGGAGCATTTCATGCCAATCCTTGTAAGTGATGACCATCTTCTGAATGATTTTCTTGATGTTTTTGTTAGCTGCTTCTACAGCTCCATTCATCTTTGGTCTGTAAGGAGATGAGTTGTGATGTTCGATCTTGAATTCTTCACAAAGCTCCTTCATCATTTTGTTATTCAAATTTGACCCATTGTCACTGATTATCTTGCTAGGAATGCCGTAGCGACAGATGATGTGATTCTTGATAAACCTGACGACAACTTGTCTTGTAACATTTGCATATGAAGCTGCTTCAACCCATTTGGTAAAATAGTCTATAGCTACCAAGATGAAGCGATGTCCGTTGGACGCTTTTGGTTCGATCATTCCAATCATGTCGATTCCCCACATGGAGAAAGGCCAAGGGGAAGAGAGTATGTTGAGAAGAGATGGTGGCACATGAATTCTATCGGCGTAGATCTGGCATTTGTGACACCTCTTTGCGTACTGGAAGCAATCTGACTCCATCGTCAGCCAATAATATCCTGCTCTCAGTATTTTCCTTGTCATGGTATGTCCATTGGTGTGAGTGCCAAAGGAACCTTCATGTATTTCTCTCATGAGTATTTCTGCTTCTTTTCTGTCAACGCATCTGAGCAGAACCATGTCGAAGTTTCTCTTGTACAGAACATCTTCATTCAGGAAGAATCTGCAGGCTAACTTTCTCAAAGTCTTCCTATCTTTCTTTGACGCCCCAAGAGGGTACTCTTGCTTTTGAAGAAAGTTCTTGATGTCGTGATACCACGGTTTGTCGTCGATGATTGCTTCTACTGTGAAAACATGAGCGGGCCTATCCAGGCGCATAACATCGATCCGAGGAATGTCATTCCAATGATTTATCCTAATCATGGAAGAGACTGTGGCTAATGCATCAGCCAAATTGTTTTCTTCACGAGGAATGTGATGAAAATCTACCCTGTCGAAGAATGGTAACAATCTTCTCGCGTAGTCTTTGTAAGGAATTAGCCCTGGTTGGCGTGTTTCCCATTCTCCTTTGATTTGATTGATGACCAAAGCAGAATCTCCGTATACATCCAAGTGTTTGATTCTTAGATCCATGGCTTCTTCGAGCCCCATGATGCAAGCTTCATATTCGGCCTCATTGTTTGTGCATTTGAAAGTTAATCTGGCAGTAAATGGAATATGGGTACCCTGAGGTGTAACAATGATTGCCCCAATTCCTCGTCCATAAGCATTGACAGCTCCGTCAAAGATCAAGCCCCACTGGGATCCTATCTCAGGTCCTTCGTCTGGTAGTGGCTCGTCGTAATCTTTCATCTTGAGGTACATGACGTCCTCGTCCGGAAAGTCGAAACTGGTTGATTCATGACCATTGAGTGGGTGGTGAGCCAGGTGCTCAGCTAGAATGCTTCCTTTCACGGCTTTCTGTGCGTGATACTCAATGTCGTATTCTGATAACAGCATCTGCCAACGGGCAATTCTCCCGGTTAAAGCAGGCTTCTCAAAGATGTACTTGATTGGATCCATATGAGAGATCAAACAAGTAGTATGTCGAATCATGTACTGGCGGAGACGCTTGGCAGCCCAGGCCAAAGCACAACACGTCTTCTCGAGCATGGAGTAGCGGGATTCACAGTCAGTGAATTTCTTGCTTAGGTAGTAAATGGCATGCTCTTTTCTCTTTGTCTCGTCTTGCTGTCCAAGGACACAACCCATGGAGTCTTCTAAGACGGTTAAGTACATTATCAAAGGTCTTCCTTCCACTGGAGGAGATAAGATGAGTGGTTCGAGCAGATATTCCTTAATGCTGTCGAACGCTTTCTGACAATCGTCTGTCCAGACGCAACTTTGATTTTTCCGTAGAAGTTTGAAAATAGGAGCGCAAGTTGCAGTCATGAGATATATGAATCTCGAGATGTAATTCAGACGTCCAAGAAATCCTCTAACTTGTTTCTCGGTTCTGGGTGAAGGCATTTCTTGAATTGCCTTGACTTTGTCTGGATCTACTTCAATTCCTCGTTTGCTGACAATGAAACCAAGGAGTTTTCCTGAATAGACACCAAAGGTACACTTGTTGGGGTTCAGGCGAAGCTGAAACTTCCGCAAGCGTTGAAATAACTTTGTCAGATTCTGTATGTGATCTTCTTCATTTTCTGATTTGGCAATCATGTCGTCCACATAGACTTCCACTTCCTTATGCATCATATCATGGAAAAGTGTAGTCATGGCTCTTTGATAAGTTGCCCCGGCGTTCTTTAGTCCAAAAGGCATAACACGGTAGCAGAACGTGCCCCAGGGGGTAATGAAAGCTGTTTTTTCCATGTCTTCAGGTGCCATTTTGATTTGGTTGTATCCTGAAAATCCGTCCATGAATGAGAAAACTTTGGATTTTGCGGTACTGTCTACCAACATGTCAATATGTGGTAAAGGAAAATCATCCTTAGGGCTAGCTTTGTTCAAATCTCTGTAGTCGACGCACATGCGGACTTTTCCGTCTTTCTTAGGAACGGGAACAATGTTAGCTAACCACTGAGGGTATTCTGAAGTGACGAGGAAACCTGCGTTGATCTGCTTTTGAACTTCCTCTTTGATTTTCATGGCCATCTCCGGATGAGTTCTTCTCAATTTTTGCTTGACCGGAGGGCATTCTGCTTTTAATGGCAAGTGATGCTCTACTATACTGGTATCCAACCCTGGCATATCTTGATAAGACCAAGCGAAGACATCTGAGAATTCTTTGAGCAGCTGTATCAAACTCTCTCTGATCTCTGAACTGAGCGAAGCTCCAATCTTAACCTCCTTTCTGTTTCCATCGGAACCAAGGTTAATGATCTCTAGAGGCTCATTGTATGGCTGAATGGCCTCTTCCTTTTGTTGAAGTAGCCGTGAAATTTCCTTTGATATCTCTTCGTCTTCTTCTTCCTCTGCCTCGAATACAGGAAACTCAAAGCTTGGAGAAGTCATACGGTCGCACGTTTCAACGGGGTATTTTATGATTAATCTGCATATGTGTGATAAGTTTTATTTAGACAACGAGGGAAGACTCGGTGTATGTAGTTAATGGAATATTTTGATGTTTTTTTTTTTTTTTTTTTAAGGGTGTTTTTTAGGATTACCAATTTCCGAAAAAAAAGGAAAAACTAAACGAAGGAACAGAATGACATTTTTATTTATGGACAGTCATTTCTTGAAACAAAGACCCTATAAAACAAAACTCTATTGCTTTGGGCGAAGCAAAGAGGGACATTTAACTAAGAAATAGTAAAATGCAAAGCCCTATGAAACATCTCTTCACCCTGGGCTATGGTGAGAGGACAAAATAACGGTGAAAGTTCCTACTTAGGAGTGCGAACAACAGTTGAAACTTCAACAGCTGTCCAGTAGTGGCGAACCCCATTATGCACTAAGTAATCTGGAACCTTAGGCTTAAGCTGGCCTGTGGTAGGTCTTGATTTACCAACCACTGTCTTTGCAACACTCAGACGATCTTCTTCTACTTCAGCAGACTGAGCGGTGTGAGCATACCCATTTCCAAGTGGAGTATGTCGAACTTTCTTTTGAGGAAACTTCCAATCTTCTGAATGGAGAGACTCGTTGTCGGAGACACTTTCGAGATCATCCTCTTCTGTATTTTGGTCTTGCTCTTCTCCCAAGATGGCATTGACTAGATATGTGAACTCTATATCCGGAGCCTCGGAAGGTGACTTGGGGATATAATCCTCAATGATGACTTCACCGGATGTTGATGAATAGCAAGGGTTATACATCTCTTTTGGCTGAGAGAGGTACTCAAAATCACTGTTCCAACCAGTTGGAACAATATCTTCAAGGGATATTCTTGAACTTTCAGGAGCAGAGTATTTCACCATGTAGTCAAATTTTCCGCTTGGTTCTCCCAATGTATCCCAAGTCTCTTCGGGGATAGGAGGAACTTCTTCTGATGAACCATGATTTCTGGTGGTGAAGCTGTTAGTAACTTCATCACTGCTTGGTTGAGTCTTACTTTCAGATCCTTTAGTCGGATAACAGCAAAGTGGTTCAGACTCTGGTAGGGAGATGTATCCTGCTTTGTTAAGATAGGATAACCATTCCTCTTCATCGGTGTTTTCCGTACCGATGGTATTGACTGTTTGTTGAACAGGTTGAAGAAAACCTCCACTGCAGAAAGTTTCTTGAATAGGGAGAACTACTTCAATCCCTGGGATAGCTTTTGATGATGTCGGAAAGAATCCAATTCCTGTTCTGTTCTTGTTGTTGGTAGGAATATTAATGTGCCCCCAACCACTGGTAGTGCCATCCTTTATAACTTGGATTGCATCTTTGTATGAAGAGATAGACGCTGCTTTCTCCTTTCCTTTTTCCTTATCCAAGGAAAGTGCTTGGAATTTAGTTCCAACAACTTCTTTTGGTTCTATGTCGGAGAATGATGACAGGTTGCTGACGATCAGAGCTCGTTCTCCACATACGGTTACCAATTTGTCATTTCTTATGAACTTCAGTTTCTGATGAAGTGTTGAAGTAATTGCCCCAGCCTCATGAATCCATGGGCGACCTAGCAAACAACTGTATTGTGCTGGAATGTCCATAACTTGGAAAGTGATTTTGAACGTCTGAGGTCCAATAGTTATGGGAAGATCTACCTCTCCAAAAACTGACTTTCTTGATCCATCAAATGCTTTGACGATGACATGACTTTTTCTTAGAGGGTAATCTTCGAAAGATAATCTTGATAATGTTGATTTAGGCATGACGTTGAGAGAGGATCCATTGTCTATTAGGACTCCTGTGAGTGTATCACCCATGCAGCCAACTGAGATGTGAAGTGGAAGATTGTGGTCCACTCCTTCTTCAGGAAGATCTTTGTCACAGAAACTTAGGTTAGTTCCGGCGGAGATGTTGGCAACGATGTTGTTGAATTGGCTTATTGTAACACTTGGTTCTACGAAAGCTTGTTCCAAAACTTTCTGTAGAGCTTCCCTATGAGCTTCAGAACTCAATAGCAGGGAAAGAACAGAAATCCTAGACGGAGTATGTAGTAATTGATCTACAATGTTGTATTCACTCCTCTGGATTAACTTCAAGATCTCATCATTTTCTTTCGCTTGAACAGCATTGGTCGGATGATTATCTTGTCTATGTGGTTCTTCCTCCGAAGGTTTCTCCACATTTTCTGTTGTTCTGTTGAAGACTCGTCCACTTCTGGTGACTCGACTAATATCAGCAATGTTGACAACAGACGGTAATGGTATTTCCTTACCATTTTCAATGAATGTAGCGTTGTACTTGTATGGTATAGCCTTGTCAGACTCATACGGTACAGGACCTGGTAAGTGGATGACTAGCGGAGCAACTGCTGTCTTCCTGCTGTCATATTTAACTTGCATAGGTTCATCTTGATTAATTTGAGGAGATACGGTAAAGACTTCGTCATCTTCTCTGTTGGCAAGAACAGTAATGGTATTGTCATCCATTAGCTTTTGAATGTCGTTGCGAACACGCAAACATCCTCGTGAATTTCTTCGACAGATTCTGCATCTACTGTAAGCGTGGAAATCAGTTCCAAAGTAGGCAAGTCCATTTAAAGTTTTGTGGAACCTGACTACCGATCCTTCAAGGTCTTCAACTTTGTAGATTTTGTATTCTCCTGGACATCCTTGAACCATGTTGACGTCATGTTCAGTTCTGACTCGGATATGTTGAATCCATCCTAAGTCCATTTGTTCTTGTAATGCAGCTTGAACTATGGCACATCCTTGATTATTCTTTGGACAAATTTCACATGTGAAGTAGTTGTGAGGTGGTACATGACCGTACCCAGCTTGTTTAGCGTGCATTTTGACAAGATTTTCCCCTATCTGACGAATGTCGTAGATTTGAATGACGTCGGGGTGTTGGTCTATCAGATTTACTGAAGCTTCTTTATGCTGCGGCAAAGGATTTGCTTGGACATTTGGATTAGTATCTTTGAAGGATAGCATTCCGCTTTTCACTAATCGTTGGACGTCCATCTTGAAAGAGAAACAGTTCTCAATATTGTGACCTGGTGCCCCCTGATGATAGGGACAAGATTGGTCAGCCTTATACCATGGTGAAGAACTGTTTGTAGGATTTGGAGGACTCCTCGTCTGAATGAGTCCTTTTGCCAGTAATGTTGGAAACAACTCTGCATACGGCATTGGTATGGGGTCAAAGGCAGGATACCTTGGAGCCCGATTGTTGTAATTTGGAGGTCGAACCTGCTGCTGAGGTTGCTGCGACCTTTGTTGAATTTGTTGTTGCGAGACCTGAGGTTGATAAGCTGGCGCTGAGTTAACAACCGGAGTTATTGCTGCAACTTGAGGTTGGAATTTCTTCTTGATTTTGTGCAAGACATTGCTGACATCTTGATCCTTTTTCTTCTGGAAAGAACTTCCATACTTCCTTGGACCAACAGAAGATTCTGGTTCTTTGTTCAAGCGTCCTTCTCGAACTGCTTCTTCTAAACGTACACCCATGTTTACCATCTCAGTAAAATCACTTGGTGCACTTGCAACCATTCGTCCGTAGTAAAATGGACTCAAAGTTTTGAGATAGATTTTTGTCATTTCTTTCTCTTCAAGTGGTGGACAAATTTGAGCAGCAACTTCACGCCATCTTTGAGCGTATTCCTTGAAGCTTTCTCTATCCTTTTGAGTCATGGCCCGGAGTTGATCTCTGTCGGGAGCCATATCCAGATTGTACTTATACTGTTTGACGAAGGCCTCTCCGAGGTCTCGAAAAGTACGAATCTCTGAACTGTCCAAGTTCATGTACCATTTGAGTGCAGCACCAGTCAGGCTGTCTTGAAAATAATGAATGAGTAATTGTTGATTATCAGTCTGAGTTGACATTCTTCGAGCGTACATCACAAGATGACTTTGTGGGTGTAAACTCGGTTTTTGCGAACTGACTCCTTGCTCTCTTTTTTTTGATTTTTTTATATTTTTTTTTTGCAAGAGTCGCCACCGACTTTTATTTTATCCAAAAAAGGAAAGGCATAAAAGAACAGGAAAGACCTTTTGACAGATTTTGGGTTCGGGGGGTTGGTTATACAAAGGGAAGGTTTTAAGCACCCTTTGTATCCATGGTTATCCATGGGCTCTTAATTGCTTAGTTCACTTTTTTAAATGCTTTGTTGATTTGAAAATAGAAGAAGTGAAGATGGACAATAGGTCACATAGGTCTCTGAAGAGTTTCACCGGGAATAATGCCCTTCAAATACCAGATGAAAGTTTTGAAAATAGATGAGAAGTTTTGAAAATACGTTGCTTGAAAATGGAAGTGTTTGAGCAAGCAATTAGGAGTTACTTACTCTTAATTTATAAGATCTTTCCTGTACGTTAGCAAAATAGACAAATAGAAAATAGCAGAAACATAAATAATATGTCCAAATGGACAAAGAGAAAATAACAGAAACATAAATAATACGTCCAATTGGACAAAGAAAAAATAGCATAAACATAAATAATACGTCCAAATGGACAAAGAGAAAATAACAAAAGCATAAATAATATGTCCAAATGGACAAAGAAAAAATAGCATAAACATAAATAATATGTCCAAATGGACAAAGAAAAAATAACAGAAACATAAATAATATGTCCAAATGGACAAAGAAAAAATAGCGGAAACATAAATAATATGTCCAAATGGACAAAGAAAAAATAGCGGAAACATAAATAATATGTCCAAATGGACAAAGAGAAAATAGCGGAAACATAAATAATATGTCCAAATGGACAAAGAAAAAATAGCGGAAACATAAATAATATGTCCAAATGGACAAAGAGAAAATAACGGAAACATAAATAATATGTCCGAATGGACAAAGAAAAAATAGCAGAAATATAAATAATATGTCCAAATGGACAAAGAAAAAATGACAGAAATATAAATAATATGTCCAAGTGGACAAAGAAAAAATAACAGAAATATAAATAATATGTCCGAGTGGACAAAGAAAAAATAACATAAACATAAATAATATGTCCAAATGGACAAAGAAAAAATGACAGAAACATAAATAATATGTCTAAATGGACAAAGAAAAAAAAATGACAGAAACATAAATAATATGTCCAAATAGACAAAGAAAAAATAACAAAAATATAAATAATATGTCCAAGTGGACAAAGAAAAAATAACAGAAATATAAATAATAAATAATAAAATAAAGCATAAAGCAAGAAATATAAAGAACAATATAATAAAATGCGGAATTTAAAGTCAATTGTTAGTATGTTAGCACGTGAATCATCTTGAAGCTAGTCAAGTATATTCACGATGTTAGTGAAGATCGATGGTGAGTGAATGATGATCTCGGATTTAAAATTAATGAAAATTTATCAGAAGCTTGATAGAATCATAGCGACTACACGATAAATTTCCAAAAGTCTTAAAACAACTGCATACAATCTCTGCCATATTTGATCTTTTATTCTGATTCGGGACAAAGGAAAAAGATAAGAAACAATATCAAATAATATACAAAAATAAATATAAAACAAATTAAACTTAATTCATTCTTTTTGTGATTTTTTTTTGGAATTTGATTTTAAGTTAATTAACAAGCTAATTAAACAAATAATTATACAAATAATTAAACTTAACAAGAAAAATATTATTTTATATGTCAAAAATTAGATTATAAAAAATATAAACCTAAATCTAAAAGGAAAATATTTTTGGAGTTTTTTGATTGGTTGAAAATAATTAAAAAGCAATATTTACATAATTACTAATTAATTAAGCAATATAAATTAATTATGAAAAGAAATAAAATATTTTTATGTTAAAAATTAAATAAACATTTTATCAACTTAAAACTAAAATTAAAACATTTTTTTTTTGAGAAATTGAAAATATGCATAAATATGGAGTTTTTAATTCATGAACTCCTAACACTACTACATATTAAAAATTACATTGTACTTACTCTATGATGTTCCAAGAGTGGAAAAGAGTGATTGAAATTGATTGAAAGTGGCTATTTGAATGAGCCTTGATTTTTACAAGTTTATTGAAACTTTTGGAAAATATAAAACTTATGCTATGGCTTTGGTGTTTGTTGTTGTGCTCTCCTCTTGTTTCTCCCTTTTTTTTCCTCCTCTTGAATGAAGAAAATGAAGTTCTATTTATAGGCAAAGAGTTTGATCTTGGAAGCCTTGCAAGTGGAAATTGTCATGATTGATTTTGTGGAAAAAATATGATAATGGAATATTTTCAATGAGTGTATTTCTTAACCATGGTTAAAACACTCACTCAAGTATTATTCTCTTCAACCTTGCAATAATATATTTAAGCATCTTGAATTGGTCTTGATTGGCAACCATAAGCATCTTTGATAATATCTTTGAATTATCTCACTTTAATTAAACTTTAAATGAATAAAATTTAATTAAAATGAAATAAAAATGTCATGAATCATGGATGGGTCGTGGATGCCCTTTAAACATATGAGAATCAAGATTGAATCACAAAAGAATTGGCCTTTTTGAAAAAAAATCAAATTTTGGTCATTACTTGTTTCATGCATTTTTCCAAAAAAGGTCAACTTCATCAAGGCATATCTCCCTCAATTTTGATCCTATGAAAGTGTTCTTTAACTTTTTGGAAAGCCCAAGATGTCCTCTACAAGCCACTTTGGAAGCGTTTTTGCATTTGGAGAAGTTATTTTGATGATATGGGCTTTGACAAAAAACTGCTTTTTGTTGACTTTCAAAATGACCCGTAATGTTTTGGCTTATATCTCTTAGGCGGAAGCATTTCATGACCTTGGTCCCAACATCAAAGTTGTAGAGAATTGAATTTCCTTGAGAATGAGCTTTGGTTGGAATTTTTTTGATAAATTATGAGAGAGTTATGGTCGGTCAAAGTTCAGTTGACTTTTAGCTAAAAAACTCTAATTTTGCAATTTTGAGTTTTGTCGATTTCTGAACTTTTCTTGATGAATTATGATTAACCATTGATCACATGATGAATCTTTTGACAAAATATGGATGTTGACAAAAAATTGCATTTTTGACTGTCTGTTGACTTTTTGGTCAAACTGGTCGTCTGTTGACTGTTTGAGCTGTTGACTGTGCGTCTGAGCGAATCGAAGTTTTAAAATTTGTCTGGTGGTATTTTGAGACATATGGAGATCCATGAAATCCATTTGAGGTCTCAAAAACTCGTTCTCCTGAAAAAAAAACAAAAACCCTAGTTAGGGACTGTTTGTGTAGGAGACAGTTAGGCGTACCTGATTTTTGTGCAGTGTTGAGTCTCTGTTGACCACGTGATTATCAGAAGACTTCTAGAACAAAATCTTGGAAATTTGAAGTGCGAAAAATTGATTTGACTGATGGTACAAACACGGAGAATTGCGCTGATAGCGGGTTTGACTGGTAACTAGCTGTCCGGGTATTAACGTAACAGTTAAAGTGAAAATTCAACAGTTTAAAGTTAATTTTTTTATTTTTTTGTTTTTGTTGTGTTAATGGTGAAAAATTTATTTACCTGAGCTGTTAGAAAAACACAAACATAATAAATAAATAAAATATACTGTACGCGAACGAAAATACCGATAATAACCTTGAAAATAAATATTTAATGCACAGAAAAATAAATATTTAACACACATAATATTATCTTGATAATTAAACTACCGTACGACAGATAGTACAACATTTAATACTAACAGTACAAATATT
The DNA here is from genome assembly GCF_029867415.1 of Vicia villosa. Taxonomy (NCBI): domain Eukaryota; kingdom Viridiplantae; phylum Streptophyta; class Magnoliopsida; order Fabales; family Fabaceae; genus Vicia; species Vicia villosa. The sequence continues at coordinate 65,984,551 of NC_081181.1, read as the reverse complement.
ACATAATATAATGAACAGTACGACAAATAAAATAGACGGTACACTATTTGAAAGCGACAGATACAACAAACTTTAAAAATGACGATTAATAATCCATGCTATGAACAACAGAAAATAGATGATCGGAAGTGTAACCATCGCAGGTCCGCATTTTTCAGGACTATGCAGACAGAAGAAGGACATGATCACCGTAAAAATAGTGATGACTATAAGAAAAAGTGTATCCATCCACTTTGCCATTTTTGCCGAGGAAGAAGAGAAAATAATTATGAGATAGAAGTTTGAGAAATTTGGGAGATGAGTGAAATTCGATGTGAGAATTTATGGAAAAAATGAGGAGTATTTATAGAGTGAAAAGAGAGAGATAGAGACGTTGGGAGTGGAGTGTACCGTTTGAATAGTAGTAGGATTTGAAAAAAAAGTATGGTAGGTTTTGAAAAGAAAAAGGGTATAGAATAAAGCTAGAATTTAATTTGAAAGAAAGAGATTTGAAAAGAAAGGAAGATATTTGAAAAGAAAGAAAGAGATTTTGAATAAAATAATATAGTATAAAAATAAAAATTAGTGGGAAATAAAACCAATAATAATTTAATTGTTACCAGCATAATCTAAAATCCGAACTCCGCGCCTGCAAATTTTAATTCTGCACAAACTGCGTCAGCATTATTTATCTGAAAATAAATCTCAAATAAACAGTGTATGAAGTGATAAACAGTATTTGGCGTTTATGTAAGAATAAATTTAACAGCGAACCAAAATACTGTATAAAAAATTCTAAAAATTGAGTATTCATAAAATCAGGATATTTATGAAATAAAAATCCAAGATTGTATAAAACTCCAAATTTTTAAACAGAAGTCTGTTGACTTCTTTTTTTGAAAAAAAGAACGCGGGCGAATTTTGGGGTATAACAATAATGATCATAACACTTAGAAAATGATGGGATCTCAGAGGTCAAAAATTGGGGTGCAACAGATGCCCCTATTTAAGTTTCTTCTATCCGGAGACACGATGATTGTAAATCTTCGTTTTAACGTGATGGAAGAGACTTAAATATATAAAAAAAACACAATTTTTGAACCTGAGATGCAATGTAATGCTTATATTTACGAATTCACATGATTTCTACGAGATGGAAACAGGACACCAATGGGGAGAAGTAAACAGACTCCGTTGGGGAAAAGGTATACGTCATCTAGGAATAGAATCAGACTTCACACAAGAAAGAAACAGTTGACAAAAGCTTTCAAGATAAAACATGATTGAACTTTGAGAAGAGAATATCTGAGGCATACATGAATGTGGCTACATAAAATGAATATCAAGGTAAAACATGATTGGACAACATCAAATGACAATCAAGGTAAAACATGATTGGGCAACATCGAATGACAATCAAGGTAAAACATGATTGGGTAATCATCAACGGACAATCAAGGTAAAACATGATCACAGGTCCATCAAGGTAAAACATGATTGGATGTCATTAAGGATAATCAAGGTAAAATATGATTGGATAATCATCAACGGACAATCAAGGTAAAACATGATTAGATAATCGTCACAGATCCATCAAGGTAAAACATGATTGGATGTCATTAAGGGATAATCAAGGTAAAACATGATTGGATAACATCAAATGACAATCAAGGTAAAACATGATTGAAAAATACCAAATGACAATCAAGGTAAAACATGATTAGAGAATACCAAGTGACAATCAAGGTAAAACATGATTAGAGAACACCAAGGTCAATCATGGTAAAACATGATTTGAACTTTAAGAAGAAAATATCAAAAGCGTTTTAAGATAAACCATGAATGCAGCAGCATCAAACGACAATCAAGATAAAACATGATTGAACTCAGAGACATTCAAGAGTGACATTGAATGAGGTAATAACACTTTATTGGGAATTGGGACATCCATAGAAGCTTTGAATAAAAGGTGACAAAGTTCTGAAAAATTGTCAGAACAAACAAGACATATCATGAAGAATATCAGATAGATACAGACAAAACGAATCAAAAGGATAAATTTGTTTGGGTAGGTGCCAAGTAAGTTGGACTTTGATCTCAAGGTAAGATGTTGACAACAACAGGACCTTAGAAGAATGTAAATGAGCATGATTTTGTTTTTATGCATGATGTTAAAGTTTTCTATGCATGATGAATGCTCAATGCAATGTAGTTATTCATGACGACTGGGATTGACTCTTTTGTGAGGCAAGATTGGAGCTTTGATTCCTCAACACAGGAACTCTAAAAAAAAATCCGCTTGGAAAGAAGATGCATGAACAAACTTCTTGTCACACTGATAACTGTATCAAACAAATGATCCTTTGAGAATAACTGATAAACTAGGCTTGAGTATTGCTGAAGAAGATTGCCCCTGATTGAGTAATTGTTGCAAGTTAACTGATCATGGCTTCAGTTGAACTATGTTGGGGATGAACTGATCACGGATTCAACTCTTGAAATGAATGTTGGGAAGACTTGCCATAGTATACATCTTGAAGAGGATATTCTGATCAACAAATCTTGATTAAACATCTGAACAACAGGATCTTGAAGGAATGTGCCCCTGATAGGATCACTGATCAAGTTTCTCGACTGTTTGAACTTCCCGAAAGATAAGTACTTACTTTCAAATAAAGTGTTCATTCAAGAATGGTAATTTTAATGCAATGCTCAAAACATATTTTTGAAATCAAAATCACTTTGTAAAGAAAATGGAATCACTGGTTAAAACATAAAGGTTAAGACAATCAACGTGAAAGATAAAGCAAAGATATGGTATCAACATAAATGATTGGTAAATCTCTTGGGAGTCAGCTTACGCAACCTTGTTGTAGTATGCTTTCAAAATAAACCTTGCTTCAATTAGGGCTTTTGAAGGTTGTAACGTGGTCAGGTTCACGGTTTAAAAAAATAAAAGGTATAAGGCTCAAAATTTTTGTAACCCACCCCATCTCCGTGATGATCTTCATTCCTAAACCCAGTTAATTCAAAATATGCATTCAGGTACCAAGAGACTTTTGGAATTTTACCTGTTGTAATGATGATAGTTCACAAGCCAAGAAAACTTGGAGATGCCAGTCACTTCTTCCTTTTGATAGTCACAACATTTTGTGGTTCAAGAATTTATTGACTTATCTCTCCTTTTTTTCTTTTGATATCCCTAACTTTTGCCTGAACTGTTGATTTTGAACTTACAGTCAGCGGGATGCCTTAGTTTTTGCCTAAGTCATTTTTTGATTTTGACTTAGCAGGCTTTTCTTTGATTTTCTTTTTTGATACTCTTTTTTGAAAGATAGTGACTATCCTGATTAATGATTATAATGACCCATCATTGGCTTTTGATTGGCATCTCCGACACTTCTTTGATGTATGCGGAGGAAAACTTGTGATTAAAACACTTGTTGAAAGGTGTATTGAATGATTCTCTTAAAATAGAATGCACAACCAAATTAACTGGGAGCTACCCTGCCCCGGGTTAAAATGTGGGTTATTTCGTACAGAAAGAAACACCAACTTCTAGGCTCAAAGGGGTTGACGAGGGACTAACTTCCTTATTTCTCCAGTGTTTGGGAATTGAAACAATGCCTGTACATCGTCAGCAAAGTTTTATTTGAAAGCATACATTTCAACAACCTGGGTATTTCGTTGTCATCATCCTCCCTCCAATCTTTGCATAAATCACAAGTTTGATAGAGAAAGCAAAATAGAATTTTTTTTTTTTAAAAAGAAGCATAAACATAGACATAGTAGATGAAAATGAATTCAAACATACGATGCTCATTTCATTAAAATCACCATTCAGGAATGAAAAAAGTTTAAAAGCAAACAATACAACTGAGGAAATGCAAACAGTAGGGAAACATCTTTCTAAATCATGGCCCGCTGCCCCTTGATGGAAAGGACAATGAAGATCAGACCTAAAACCTTATGGAAGAGGATTTCGAGGAGGAAGAATCAACTCGATGGTAGACAGATAACTTTGAAGATGGAGACAGACAAGGATAAGTTTCATGGATAACCTGAATGTATGTATGCAAATGATGTAATTGTTGTTTTTAAATTTTTTTTTTTTGAGTTTCAAAGAACTTAAGATATTAATTTGCAAACATTCAAGCATTGGATTAAAGCATTGATCAAGTTATCATCAAAATCAATCATCCATTTTGGTGGATTAGAGTTTTCACCCCATCAACACCCAAGATCCATTGAGTTTGATGAAACTTACAATGTTTACAAAAAAAGACCTCTGAGTTCATTGGAAATCAAAGGAAAAGATTTTTATGAATGTATGAATGCATGAATGCCACATATACAGAAATGGTAACAAAAACATGGTGCACATAAGATAGGTTCAAAAGTTCAACGTCACGAGCATGAGGTCAAAGAACCAAACATGGGATAGTACTAGGGGTTAATCACCTGCACAACATGTTCTACTGATACGTCAGAGTCCACATTCTTCTTTCGGATATTACCGGCTTGCACAACTGAACTTGTGAGCTAGCAATATTCTCAAGAAAAACTCGTCTGAGTGTGGCTCTCCGCATGACAACTAATCCAAGTCTACACCTGAATAGTTTCTGCACCACAACCTAATAAGTCCAGGATGGGTTATGGGTTCTACGGCCAACTCAGCTTCTACAGTTCAATGAAAGCAATAATGTCTTCGCAACTGAACTTGCTAAACATATACTACCAACAAGGAACCTCCACTGAGCGGAAGGATTCTCATGCCAGCTTTTTAAGGACTGAACTCCTTGTATGCCATACATGACTATACCCTCCACCTAATTCTTATGTGTACTTAATCCGGGTTAGGATTTGTCCATAATGTATCTCTTGTAACAGAACCACACATATATCCAGAATAGCAAAAAAACATAAAATAAACAAAATAAACAAGTATAAGCAAATATTAAAGTGATATAAAACTCTAAGGTAACCCCTCTTTTAAAAAGATTTTTCAAGTCCCCAGCAGAGTCGCCAGTTCTGTAAACTCGGTTTTTGCGAACTGACTCCTTGCTCTCTTTTTTTTGATTTTTTTATATTTTTTTTTTGCAAGAGTCGCCACCGACTTTTATTTTATCCAAAAAAGGAAAGGCATAAAAGAACAGGAAAGACCTTTTGACAGATTTTGGGTTCGGGGGGTTGGTTATACAAAGGGAAGGTTTTAAGCACCCTTTGTATCCATGGTTATCCATGGGCTCTTAATTGCTTAGCTCACTTTTTTAAATGCTTTGTTGATTTGAAAATAGAAGAAGTGAAGATGGACAATAGGTCACATAGGTCTCTGAAGAGTTTCACCGGGAATAATGCCCTTCAAATACCAGATGAAAGTTTTGAAAATAGATGAGAAGTTTTGAAAATACGTTGCTTGAAAATGGAAGTGTTTGAGCAAGCAATTAGGAGTTACTTACTCTTAATTTATAAGATCTTTCCTGTACGTTAGCAAAATAGACAAATAGAAAATAGCAGAAACATAAATAATATGTCCAAATGGACAAAGAGAAAATAACAGAAACATAAATAATACGTCCAATTGGACAAAGAAAAAATAGCATAAACATAAATAATACGTCCAAATGGACAAAGAGAAAATAACAAAAGCATAAATAATATGTCCAAATGGACAAAGAAAAAATAGCATAAACATAAATAATATGTCCAAATGGACAAAGAAAAAATAACAGAAACATAAATAATATGTCCAAATGGACAAAGAAAAAATAGCGGAAACATAAATAATATGTCCAAATGGACAAAGAAAAAATAGCGGAAACATAAATAATATGTCCAAATGGACAAAGAGAAAATAGCGGAAACATAAATAATATGTCCAAATGGACAAAGAAAAAATAGCGGAAACATAAATAATATGTCCAAATGGACAAAGAGAAAATAACGGAAACATAAATAATATGTCCGAATGGACAAAGAAAAAATAGCAGAAATATAAATAATATGTCCAAATGGACAAAGAAAAAATGACAGAAATATAAATAATATGTCCAAGTGGACAAAGAAAAAATAACAGAAATATAAATAATATGTCCGAGTGGACAAAGAAAAAATAACATAAACATAAATAATATGTCCAAATGGACAAAGAAAAAATGACAGAAACATAAATAATATGTCTAAATGGACAAAGAAAAAAAAATGACAGAAACATAAATAATATGTCCAAATAGACAAAGAAAAAATAACAAAAATATAAATAATATGTCCAAGTGGACAAAGAAAAAATAACAGAAATATAAATAATAAATAATAAAATAAAGCATAAAGCAAGAAATATAAAGAACAATATAATAAAATGCGGAATTTAAAGTCAATTGTTAGTATGTTAGCACGTGAATCATCTTGAAGCTAGTCAAGTATATTCACGATGTTAGTGAAGATCGATGGTGAGTGAATGATGATCTCGGATTTAAAATTAATGAAAATTTATCAGAAGCTTGATAGAATCATAGCGACTACACGATAAATTTCCAAAAGTCTTAAAACAACTGCATACAATCTCTGCCATATTTGATCTTTTATTCTGATTCGGGACAAAGGAAAAAGATAAGAAACAATATCAAATAATATACAAAAATAAATATAAAACAAATTAAACTTAATTCATTCTTTTTGTGATTTTTTTTTGGAATTTGATTTTAAGTTAATTAACAAGCTAATTAAACAAATAATTATACAAATAATTAAACTTAACAAGAAAAATATTATTTTATATGTCAAAAATTAGATTATAAAAAATATAAACCTAAATCTAAAAGGAAAATATTTTTGGAGTTTTTTGATTGGTTGAAAATAATTAAAAAGCAATATTTACATAATTACTAATTAATTAAGCAATATAAATTAATTATGAAAAGAAATAAAATATTTTTATGTTAAAAATTAAATAAACATTTTATCAACTTAAAACTAAAATTAAAACATTTTTTTTTTGAGAAATTGAAAATATGCATAAATATGGAGTTTTTAATTCATGAACTCCTAACACTACTACATATTAAAAATTACATTGTACTTACTCTATGATGTTCCAAGAGTGGAAAAGAGTGATTGAAATTGATTGAAAGTGGCTATTTGAATGAGCCTTGATTTTTACAAGTTTATTGAAACTTTTGGAAAATATAAAACTTATGCTATGGCTTTGGTGTTTGTTGTTGTGCTCTCCTCTTGTTTCTCCCTTTTTTTTCCTCCTCTTGAATGAAGAAAATGAAGTTCTATTTATAGGCAAAGAGTTTGATCTTGGAAGCCTTGCAAGTGGAAATTGTCATGATTGATTTTGTGGAAAAAATATGATAATGGAATATTTTCAATGAGTGTATTTCTTAACCATGGTTAAAACACTCACTCAAGTATTATTCTCTTCAACCTTGCAATAATATATTTAAGCATCTTGAATTGGTCTTGATTGGCAACCATAAGCATCTTTGATAATATCTTTGAATTATCTCACTTTAATTAAACTTTAAATGAATAAAATTTAATTAAAATGAAATAAAAATGTCATGAATCATGGATGGGTCGTGGATGCCCTTTAAACATATGAGAATCAAGATTGAATCACAAAAGAATTGGCCTTTTTGAAAAAAAATCAAATTTTGGTCATTACTTGTTTCATGCATTTTTCCAAAAAAGGTCAACTTCATCAAGGCATATCTCCCTCAATTTTGATCCTATGAAAGTGTTCTTTAACTTTTTGGAAAGCCCAAGATGTCCTCTACAAGCCACTTTGGAAGCGTTTTTGCATTTGGAGAAGTTATTTTGATGATATGGGCTTTGACAAAAAACTGCTTTTTGTTGACTTTCAAAATGACCCGTAATGTTTTGGCTTATATCTCTTAGGCGGAAGCATTTCATGACCTTGGTCCCAACATCAAAGTTGTAGAGAATTGAATTTCCTTGAGAATGAGCTTTGGTTGGAATTTTTTTGATAAATTATGAGAGAGTTATGGTCGGTCAAAGTTCAGTTGACTTTTAGCTAAAAAACTCTAATTTTGCAATTTTGAGTTTTGTCGATTTCTGAACTTTTCTTGATGAATTATGATCAACCATTGATCACATGATGAATCTTTTGACAAAATATGGATGTTGACAAAAAATTGCATTTTTGACTGTCTGTTGACTTTTTGGTCAAACTGGTCGTCTGTTGACTGTTTGAGCTGTTGACTGTGCGTCTGAGCGAATCGAAGTTTTAAAATTTGTCTGGTGGTATTTTGAGACATATGGAGATCCATGAAATCCATTTGAGGTCTCAAAAACTCGTTCTCCTGAAAAAAAAACAAAAACCCTAGTTAGGGACTGTTTGTGTAGGAGACAGTTAGGCGTACCTGATTTTTGTGCAGTGTTGAGTCTCTGTTGACCACGTGATTATCAGAAGACTTCTAGAACAAAATCTTGGAAATTTGAAGTGCGAAAAATTGATTTGACTGATGGTACAAACACGGAGAATTGCGATGATAGCGGGTTTGACTGGTAACTAGCTGTCCGGGTATTAACGTAACAGTTAAAGTGAAAATTCAACAGTTTAAAGTTAATTTTTTTCTCTTTTTGTTTTTGTTGTGTTAATGGTGAAAAATTTATTTACCTGAGCTGTTAGAAAAACACAAACATAATAAATAAATAAAATATACTGTACGCGAACGAAAATACCGATAATAACCTTGAAAATAAATATTTAATGCACAGAAAAATAAATATTTAACACACATAATATTATCTTGATAATTAAACTACCGTACGACAGATAGTACAACATTTAATACTAACAGTACAAATATTACATAATATAATGAACAGTACGACAAATAAAATAGACGGTACACTATTTGAAAGCGACAGATACAACAAACTTTAAAAATGACGATTAATAATCCATGCTATGAACAACAGAAAATAGATGATCGGAAGTGTAACCATCGCAGGTCCGCATTTTTCAGGACTATGCAGACAGAAGAAGGACATGATCACCGTAAAAATAGTGATGACTATAAGAAAAAGTGTATCCATCCACTTTGCCATTTTTGCCGAGGAAGAAGAGAAAATAATTATGAGATAGAAGTTTGAGAAATTTGGGAGATGAGTGAAATTCGATGTGAGAATTTATGGAAAAAATGAGGAGTATTTATAGAGTGAAAAGAGAGAGATAGAGACGTTGGGAGTGGAGTGTACCGTTTGAATAGTAGTAGGATTTGAAAAAAAAGTATGGTAGGTTTTGAAAAGAAAAAGGGTATAGAATAAAGCTAGAATTTAATTTGAAAGAAAGAGATTTGAAAAGAAAGGAAGATATTTGAAAAGAAAGAAAGAGATTTTGAATAAAATAATATAGTATAAAAATAAAAATTAGTGGGAAATAAAACCAATAATAATTTAATTGTTACCAGCATAATCTGAAATCCGAACTCCGCGCCTGCAAATTTTAATTCTGCACAAACTGCGTCAGCATTATTTATCTGAAAATAAATCTCAAATAAACAGTGTATGAAGTGATAAACAGTATTTGGCGTTTATGTAAGAATAAATTTAACAGCGAACCAAAATACTGTATAAAAAATTCTAAAAATTGAGTATTCATAAAATCAGGATATTTATGAAATAAAAATCCAAGATTGTATAAAACTCCAAATTTTTAAACAGAAGTCTGTTGACTTCTTTTTTTGAAAAAAAGAACGCGGGCGAATTTTGGGGTATAACAATAATGATCATAACACTTAGAAAATGATGGGATCTCAGAGGTCAAAAATTGGGGTGCAACAGTGGGCATGAATTCCCTTTGTACTTCTCGAATTCTGGTACTTTGAACTTGTGAGGAATCTTAACATTTGGAACCAGACAGAGGTCTGCAGCATTCTGTCATACCCCAATTTTTGACCTAAGATACCACCTCATATGATTGCATATGCATCATTTGCATCTCTAACAAATTGCATAGCTTGTGTTTGTTACTTGTGCTCAGCAGGGTTTAATCAAGAGATCACTCCTCAGTGCAAGAAACAATCAATTAGGGTTTTGTTCTCCCTTCATCTCAAATGAATCATCTTCATCAATAATCAACATTTGGTCTTCAAAGATTCACTTCAACAAGCTCAACAGCTTTGAATCGACTGAATTAGGGTTTTGACTGAAGACAGCACACTCCTGACTTTTGCTCAGAATTTGACCTAATGGCTTGGGACATGATATCAAGACCTCAAGTGCATCATTTTGACCTAATCCATTGGCTCATAACATGATTTTGACTTAGCAGGCTTTTCTTTGATTTTCTTTTTTGATACTCTTTTTTGAAAGATAGTGACTATCCTGATTAATGATTATAATGACCCATCATTGGCTTTTGATTGGCATCTCCGACACTTCTTTGATGTATGCGGAGGAAAACTTGTGATTAAAACACTTGTTGAAAGGTGTATTGAATGATTCTCTTAAAATAGAATGCACAACCAAATTAACTGGGAGCTACCCTGCCCCGGGTTAAAATGTGGGTTATTTCGTACAGAAAGAAACACCAACTTCTAGGCTCAAAGGGGTTGACGAGGGACTAACTTCCTTATTTCTCCAGTGTTTGGGAATTGAAACAATGCCTGTACATCGTCAGCAAAGTTTTATTTGAAAGCATACATTTCAACAACCTGGGTATTTCGTTGTCATCATCCTCCCTCCAATCTTTGCATAAATCACAAGTTTGATAGAGAAAGCAAAATAGAATTTTTTTTTTTTAAAAAGAAGCATAAACATAGACATAGTAGATGAAAATGAATTCAAACATACGATGCTCATTTCATTAAAATCACCATTCAGGAATGAAAAAAGTTTAAAAGCAAACAATACAACTGAGGAAATGCAAACAGTAGGGAAACATCTTTCTAAATCATGGCCCGCTGCCCCTTGATGGAAAGGACAATGAAGATCAGACCTAAAACCTTATGGAAGAGGATTTCGAGGAGGAAGAATCAACTCGATGGTAGACAGATAACTTTGAAGATGGAGACAGACAAGGATAAGTTTCATGGATAACCTGAATGTATGTATGCAAATGATGTAATTGTTGTTTTTAAATTTTTTTTTTTTGAGTTTCAAAGAACTTAAGATATTAATTTGCAAACATTCAAGCATTGGATTAAAGCATTGATCAAGTTATCATCAAAATCAATCATCCATTTTGGTGGATTAGAGTTTTCACCCCATCAACACCCAAGATCCATTGAGTTTGATGAAACTTACAATGTTTACAAAAAAAGACCTCTGAGTTCATTGGAAATCAAAGGAAAAGATTTTTATGAATGTATGAATGCATGAATGCCACATATACAGAAATGGTAACAAAAACATGGTGCACATAAGATAGGTTCAAAAGTTCAACGTCACGAGCATGAGGTCAAAGAACCAAACATGGGATAGTACTAGGGGTTAATCACCTGCACAACATGTTCTACTGATACGTCAGAGTCCACATTCTTCTTTCGGATATTACCGGCTTGCACAACTGAACTTGTGAGCTAGCAATATTCTCAAGAAAAACTCGTCTGAGTGTGGCTCTCCGCATGACAACTAATCCAAGTCTACACCTGAATAGTTTCTGCACCACAACCTAATAAGTCCAGGATGGGTTATGGGTTCTACGGCCAACTCAGCTTCTACAGTTCAATGAAAGCAATAATGTCTTCGCAACTGAACTTGCTAAACATATACTACCAACAAGGAACCTCCACTGAGCGGAAGGATTCTCATGCCAGCTTTTTAAGGACTGAACTCCTTGTATGCCATACATGACTATACCCTCCACCTAATTCTTATGTGTACTTAATCCGGGTTAGGATTTGTCCATAATGTATCTCTTGTAACAGAACCACACATATATCCAGAATAGCAAAAAAACATAAAATAAACAAAATAAACAAGTATAAGCAAATATTAAAGTGATATAAAACTCTAAGGTAACCCCTCTTTTAAAAAGATTTTTCAAGTCCCCAGCAGAGTCGCCAGTTCTGTAAACTCGGTTTTTGCGAACTGACTCCTTGCTCTCTTTTTTTTGATTTTTTTATATTTTTTTTTTGCAAGAGTCGCCACCGACTTTTATTTTATCCAAAAAAGGAAAGGCATAAAAGAACAGGAAAGACCTTTTGACAGATTTTGGGTTCGGGGGGTTGGTTATACAAAGGGAAGGTTTTAAGCACCCTTTGTATCCATGGTTATCCATGGGCTCTTAATTGCTTAGCTCACTTTTTTAAATGCTTTGTTGATTTGAAAATAGAAGAAGTGAAGATGGACAATAGGTCACATAGGTCTCTGAAGAGTTTCACCGGGAATAATGCCCTTCAAATACCAGATGAAAGTTTTGAAAATAGATGAGAAGTTTTGAAAATACGTTGCTTGAAAATGGAAGTGTTTGAGCAAGCAATTAGGAGTTACTTACTCTTAATTTATAAGATCTTTCCTGTACGTTAGCAAAATAGACAAATAGAAAATAGCAGAAACATAAATAATATGTCCAAATGGACAAAGAGAAAATAACAGAAACATAAATAATACGTCCAATTGGACAAAGAAAAAATAGCATAAACATAAATAATACGTCCAAATGGACAAAGAGAAAATAACAAAAGCATAAATAATATGTCCAAATGGACAAAGAAAAAATAGCATAAACATAAATAATATGTCCAAATGGACAAAGAAAAAATAACAGAAACATAAATAATATGTCCAAATGGACAAAGAAAAAATAGCGGAAACATAAATAATATGTCCAAATGGACAAAGAAAAAATAGCGGAAACATAAATAATATGTCCAAATGGACAAAGAGAAAATAGCGGAAACATAAATAATATGTCCAAATGGACAAAGAAAAAATAGCGGAAACATAAATAATATGTCCAAATGGACAAAGAGAAAATAACGGAAACATAAATAATATGTCCGAATGGACAAAGAAAAAATAGCAGAAATATAAATAATATGTCCAAATGGACAAAGAAAAAATGACAGAAATATAAATAATATGTCCAAGTGGACAAAGAAAAAATAACAGAAATATAAATAATATGTCCGAGTGGACAAAGAAAAAATAACATAAACATAAATAATATGTCCAAATGGACAAAGAAAAAATGACAGAAACATAAATAATATGTCTAAATGGACAAAGAAAAAAAAATGACAGAAACATAAATAATATGTCCAAATAGACAAAGAAAAAATAACAAAAATATAAATAATATGTCCAAGTGGACAAAGAAAAAATAACAGAAATATAAATAATAAATAATAAAATAAAGCATAAAGCAAGAAATATAAAGAACAATATAATAAAATGCGGAATTTAAAGTCAATTGTTAGTATGTTAGCACGTGAATCATCTTGAAGCTAGTCAAGTATATTCACGATGTTAGTGAAGATCGATGGTGAGTGAATGATGATCTCGGATTTAAAATTAATGAAAATTTATCAGAAGCTTGATAGAATCATAGCGACTACACGATAAATTTCCAAAAGTCTTAAAACAACTGCATACAATCTCTGCCATATTTGATCTTTTATTCTGATTCGGGACAAAGGAAAAAGATAAGAAACAATATCAAATAATATACAAAAATAAATATAAAACAAATTAAACTTAATTCATTCTTTTTGTGATTTTTTTTTGGAATTTGATTTTAAGTTAATTAACAAGCTAATTAAACAAATAATTATACAAATAATTAAACTTAACAAGAAAAATATTATTTTATATGTCAAAAATTAGATTATAAAAAATATAAACCTAAATCTAAAAGGAAAATATTTTTGGAGTTTTTTGATTGGTTGAAAATAATTAAAAAGCAATATTTACATAATTACTAATTAATTAAGCAATATAAATTAATTATGAAAAGAAATAAAATATTTTTATGTTAAAAATTAAATAAACATTTTATCAACTTAAAACTAAAATTAAAACATTTTTTTTTTGAGAAATTGAAAATATGCATAAATATGGAGTTTTTAATTCATGAACTCCTAACACTACTACATATTAAAAATTACATTGTACTTACTCTATGATGTTCCAAGAGTGGAAAAGAGTGATTGAAATTGATTGAAAGTGGCTATTTGAATGAGCCTTGATTTTTACAAGTTTATTGAAACTTTTGGAAAATATAAAACTTATGCTATGGCTTTGGTGTTTGTTGTTGTGCTCTCCTCTTGTTTCTCCCTTTTTTTTCCTCCTCTTGAATGAAGAAAATGAAGTTCTATTTATAGGCAAAGAGTTTGATCTTGGAAGCCTTGCAAGTGGAAATTGTCATGATTGATTTTGTGGAAAAAATATGATAATGGAATATTTTCAATGAGTGTATTTCTTAACCATGGTTAAAACACTCACTCAAGTATTATTCTCTTCAACCTTGCAATAATATATTTAAGCATCTTGAATTGGTCTTGATTGGCAACCATAAGCATCTTTGATAATATCTTTGAATTATCTCACTTTAATTAAACTTTAAATGAATAAAATTTAATTAAAATGAAATAAAAATGTCATGAATCATGGATGGGTCGTGGATGCCCTTTAAACATATGAGAATCAAGATTGAATCACAAAAGAATTGGCCTTTTTGAAAAAAAATCAAATTTTGGTCATTACTTGTTTCATGCATTTTTCCAAAAAAGGTCAACTTCATCAAGGCATATCTCCCTCAATTTTGATCCTATGAAAGTGTTCTTTAACTTTTTGGAAAGCCCAAGATGTCCTCTACAAGCCACTTTGGAAGCGTTTTTGCATTTGGAGAAGTTATTTTGATGATATGGGCTTTGACAAAAAACTGCTTTTTGTTGACTTTCAAAATGACCCGTAATGTTTTGGCTTATATCTCTTAGGCGGAAGCATTTCATGACCTTGGTCCCAACATCAAAGTTGTAGAGAATTGAATTTCCTTGAGAATGAGCTTTGGTTGGAATTTTTTTGATAAATTATGAGAGAGTTATGGTCGGTCAAAGTTCAGTTGACTTTTAGCTAAAAAACTCTAATTTTGCAATTTTGAGTTTTGTCGATTTCTGAACTTTTCTTGATGAATTATGATCAACCATTGATCACATGATGAATCTTTTGACAAAATATGGATGTTGACAAAAAATTGCATTTTTGACTGTCTGTTGACTTTTTGGTCAAACTGGTCGTCTGTTGACTGTTTGAGCTGTTGACTGTGCGTCTGAGCGAATCGAAGTTTTAAAATTTGTCTGGTGGTATTTTGAGACATATGGAGATCCATGAAATCCATTTGAGGTCTCAAAAACTCGTTCTCCTGAAAAAAAAACAAAAACCCTAGTTAGGGACTGTTTGTGTAGGAGACAGTTAGGCGTACCTGATTTTTGTGCAGTGTTGAGTCTCTGTTGACCACGTGATTATCAGAAGACTTCTAGAACAAAATCTTGGAAATTTGAAGTGCGAAAAATTGATTTGACTGATGGTACAAACACGGAGAATTGCGATGATAGCGGGTTTGACTGGTAACTAGCTGTCCGGGTATTAACGTAACAGTTAAAGTGAAAATTCAACAGTTTAAAGTTAATTTTTTTCTCTTTTTGTTTTTGTTGTGTTAATGGTGAAAAATTTATTTACCTGAGCTGTTAGAAAAACACAAACATAATAAATAAATAAAATATACTGTACGCGAACGAAAATACCGATAATAACCTTGAAAATAAATATTTAATGCACAGAAAAATAAATATTTAACACACATAATATTATCTTGATAATTAAACTACCGTACGACAGATAGTACAACATTTAATACTAACAGTACAAATATTACATAATATAATGAACAGTACGACAAATAAAATAGACGGTACACTATTTGAAAGCGACAGATACAACAAACTTTAAAAATGACGATTAATAATCCATGCTATGAACAACAGAAAATAGATGATCGGAAGTGTAACCATCGCAGGTCCGCATTTTTCAGGACTATGCAGACAGAAGAAGGACATGATCACCGTAAAAATAGTGATGACTATAAGAAAAAGTGTATCCATCCACTTTGCCATTTTTGCCGAGGAAGAAGAGAAAATAATTATGAGATAGAAGTTTGAGAAATTTGGGAGATGAGTGAAATTCGATGTGAGAATTTATGGAAAAAATGAGGAGTATTTATAGAGTGAAAAGAGAGAGATAGAGACGTTGGGAGTGGAGTGTACCGTTTGAATAGTAGTAGGATTTGAAAAAAAAGTATGGTAGGTTTTGAAAAGAAAAAGGGTATAGAATAAAGCTAGAATTTAATTTGAAAGAAAGAGATTTGAAAAGAAAGGAAGATATTTGAAAAGAAAGAAAGAGATTTTGAATAAAATAATATAGTATAAAAATAAAAATTAGTGGGAAATAAAACCAATAATAATTTAATTGTTACCAGCATAATCTGAAATCCGAACTCCGCGCCTGCAAATTTTAATTCTGCACAAACTGCGTCAGCATTATTTATCTGAAAATAAATCTCAAATAAACAGTGTATGAAGTGATAAACAGTATTTGGCGTTTATGTAAGAATAAATTTAACAGCGAACCAAAATACTGTATAAAAAATTCTAAAAATTGAGTATTCATAAAATCAGGATATTTATGAAATAAAAATCCAAGATTGTATAAAACTCCAAATTTTTAAACAGAAGTCTGTTGACTTCTTTTTTTGAAAAAAAGAACGCGGGCGAATTTTGGGGTATAACAATAATGATCATAACACTTAGAAAATGATGGGATCTCAGAGGTCAAAAATTGGGGTGCAACAGTGGGCATGAATTCCCTTTGTACTTCTCGAATTCTGGTACTTTGAACTTGTGAGGAATCTTAACATTTGGAACCAGACAGAGGTCTGCAGCATTCTGTCATACCCCAATTTTTGACCTAAGATACCACCTCATATGATTGCATATGCATCATTTGCATCTCTAACAAATTGCATAGCTTGTGTTTGTTACTTGTGCTCAGCAGGGTTTAATCAAGAGATCACTCCTCAGTGCAAGAAACAATCAATTAGGGTTTTGTTCTCCCTTCATCTCAAATGAATCATCTTCATCAATAATCAACATTTGGTCTTCAAAGATTCACTTCAACAAGCTCAACAGCTTTGAATCGACTGAATTAGGGTTTTGACTGAAGACAGCACACTCCTGACTTTTGCTCAGAATTTGACCTAATGGCTTGGGACATGATATCAAGACCTCAAGTGCATCATTTTGACCTAATCCATTGGCTCATAACATCTCCTACACAAAGATTGATCAGACAAATCCTTAGATCAGGGTTTTGATCTATTAGGGACTAAAATCAGGGATCACATTTGGGAAACCCAAAAAATCCCCAGGGAGTCAATCAAAGGTTTCAATCATCCTCAAATAATCCCTATGACAATATCCCATGGAAATTGCATCTCAATTCAAGGTCCACAGTCATCAATTTCATCAGGTCGACAATTAGGGTTTTGACCTAATTCACTGAATAACTGACTTTTTAATCAGGACATGGTGCCACAACTCAAACCATGGCTCAATATCCTCTAATTCTTCAATATGATCCATTCATACCATTCATTTGGTGAGGATAGCCTGTTTCATTTGAAATCTCCAGAAACGCGATTCGTCTGAAAAAAGTCAACTGTACAAGATTGCCATTGACTTTTGGGGAATTTTGGTCAACCATGACTTTTGAAGTTTTAAATCATCAATATATGATATGAGAAGTCATTTGATCAAGAAAAATCAAGAAAATCAATCAAGAATCAAAAAGTCAAAAGTTTGACTTTCATACTTAGAAAATTTTTCTAAGTGTTTTTCATGGTTTTTTCCAAACTTTGAAAGGGAATAACTCAAAATTTCACCTACAAACTGAAAAAAACTTCCAACATGAAAGTTGTAGATTTTGATCCAATAAACAACTTTGACACATATAATTTTTTTCCATAAGATCAACCATTTAAGAGATATGGAGCTTCAAAGTTGGCATCTTTTGAAAAATTCACTTAAAACTTCATTTTTCTCAAAGTTCATGGATCTTTTTCACCCACTTCCTTAAGGATCTTGAAGAAACTTTCAACTAGGGTTTTGAAGTGTGTAACATGAGCTTTCCAAAATGTCCAAGAGCATGAAAAAATTTGAAGTGTAGCTATGGTTTTGAATTTTGCCATTAGTGAACTTTTCACTTGAAATTCCAAGTCATTTTGCCAAAGTTATGAGCCAAATTGCCAAATGGACCAAGTAATGATACATAGAGGCAATAATTGGAAGATATTTTCTGATTTGAGACAGATGGGAAAGAGATAAGAAGCATAGCCAATTTTAACCATGGTTTAGTAACTTTAACCATATGCATTTAATGGTAAGATTCCTTTCTATCCTTTAAGTGCCAAATCACCAAAGAAGAAGCAAGTTGCAAAGCTCTGAGTTTAGAATGTTTGGCCTATAAATAGAGGTGCAAATCACTCTTCAATTCACACCAAAACCTCACAATTATAGGTTTTCTCTCTTCTTTCTTGAATTGCAAGTTTCATAGTTTTCAAAGAGGTAGAAAACTCAACCTCCAAACCCTTGAAGTTATGGCCAAAGTGATGGTTCTAGCAACTCATAAACATCATATGGGATGTGTTTGAGCCACTCACACACCCCAAATTACCCCAAAACTCAGATTCACTCTTCAACCTCCATATGAACACATAAAGAGCCTTATCATGCCAATCTTCATTCCAGATCATTTCTGTACAAATTAACACTTCCAACACCTCACATATATCACATATGAGCTATCCAAACACTCATCATCAACCTGAAACATCAGAATCATAGAGCTCGATTCACACTTGGGCTTAACTGCAGATCGGGTACCTCCAACTACTCCAGGTGTTTTCAATTCACTCCAAGCATCCAGACACCTTCCCTAAGGTTCATTGAAGCTGTCCAGATCAAGCAACAACATCTGTAACACCTCCTCTGCAAAATTCAATCTCCAGCTTGGCCGTTTTTGAGGTAAGTGCTCATGAACTTCAAACTCTATCATACATGCATCATAAATGAAAAACTAAGTTACCATCTTGTTTCTGCACCATCACTGAATAATAACCCTCAATCAATTGCATCATATCATGATCATACACGATTTCACAAAGATTTGTCATATTAGGGTTCTTCGTGTTCATCAGAGAATTAATCATCTTAGAGCAAAAATAAATGAAATTAAAGGGCACCATCATGTTCCTTGTGAAAAATCGAGTGAGATAGACCCTTTGATCGATCAAAACAACGCAGATTTGAAGGAATTCAAAATTCAGTTAGGGTTGTGTTCTTGGCGCCAGATTTGGTTTGGGAAATTCAAACATTGGTTTTAAAATATAATAAACTGAAGGCGTATCATTAACAAGCTGCGCGCGCAGCTCAGTTGGTTGTTGTTTTGGCTGGTGAGAGAGAGGTCACGGGTTCAACACCCTTAGGGACCAAAACCTTTTTTTTAACACTATTTTTCTTTCATTTTTTTTAACAAACTTCATTAATTAATTTAACTAATCAAATCAACTTATTTTTTCTTCATTTTTTGAACACTTCTTATTTAATATACATATTTTATGAATACCAAAACAAATCACCAAAAAATATTTATTTGATACATTTTTAAATAGGTTTAAAATGACATGTTTTTAAATGTTTTTAAATACTTTTAAATACTACTTTTTCATTTGATTTTCAAACCTAATCACTTGTAAATATTTTTTGTGGTCAAACCCTAATCATCTAAGTGTTAATTGAGAATAATCTTTTGTTTATCTTGATTAAATTGACTTCTTTCAAAATTCAAATCGTTTTAAAACGAGCGATCGCGATTCTTTTCAAAAACGATAAACCATTTCTTTTTGATTTTCAAAGGAAACTTTTGATTAAATCTTTTTAATTGATCAATTGATTTTCAAAACGATGTGGGGCCTCTCGAATATTAGAGAGTATAAGTCCCTTTCGTTTTTCTTTGTACAGTTTTTAATAGAAAAACTTTTTTCAAATTGCTTCCAAACAGTTCTTTCAAAAAAAACATTCAAATCATTTTCAAAAACCATCCACCCTGTTTTATGAAAATAAAACAGGGGCCTCTCGAATATTAGAGAGTATAAGACCCACTCCTTTTTCCTTTTATACAGTTTTTCTTTATACAGAAAACTTTTTTCAAAACAATAACTTTCAAACAGTTTTTCAAACCTCGCGTCTGTAAATAAAACAATCAACCATGTTTTATAAAATATACCATGGGCCTCCATGTAGGTATAAGCCCCAAGCCCTTTTGTACATACCCACTCAAGTACATGAAATTAGGTATTTCATTGTACGCCTTTTGTACATATCTCGATCAGTTGTTTTTTAACTTTGAAATACAAACCAAAAATGAAGGTTTCTTTAAATCTTCACAAAAAATATCATGGGCCTCCATGTAGGTATAAGTCCCAAGCCCTTTTATAAATACCTGTTTACATAGCTTTGAATAAACTCAAGTGGACTTCTCCCCGAGTGTGAGTCCCGAGCCCTGTGTATACAAATGGATCATGCTTACAGGTATATTTCCTTCATAAACTCCATTATATACACACACTTTGTCATATATGTATAACTGTTCATATCTGTTCATGTACTTGTTCATATTTGTTCGTACTTGTTCATACTTGTGATTGTGTTATATGCTTGTTCAACTTAGTACAACACTAGGTTCCCCATAGCCTCCTATTGGGCTTCGTGCAAAGAATCTCCACTAGTTTAGGTTAGGACATAGAGTATGGTTTCCCGGTGAAATCGCTCTAAGAGCTCAAACCAACTATACCATGCCTCCCCTTGGGCTTTGTACAAACGAGTGACCCTCCCATAGCCTCCTCTTGGGCTTACAATGCAAGGACCCTGGATTGTCCCTCCCATAGCCTCCTCTTGGGCTTACAATGCAAGGACCCTCGGATAGCCTCCTCTTGGGCTTCGTACAAGGACCCACGGGCTTCTTATAAGCATCCCAAATATCCAAATCAAATACCCTAGGAGATTAGACATTTATCATCTCTATGATAGGAGTATCTCTTCTATATCATCACAAACAATCAATCAAATCAAACTTCTTTTTGCCACAAGGCTGGCTAATCAATCAAACCGTTTTGCCACCGTACTGGCTGATTAATCAAAGTTTTTGTCACAAGGCTGACTTCATTGAAACTTTTGCCACGAGGCTGGCTGATTAATCAAAACTTTTTGTCACAAGGCTGACTTCATTGAAAGTTTTTGCCACAAGGCTGGTTAAACAAACAAAAAAACAAACAGATGTATGTGATGATATAGATTAGATACATCTAGCATTTAGACGACATTTGTCTATTTTCCTTTGCTTCCACTAGCATAAGTGGGAACTACGATTGCTCTGACTTTCTCAACATCCCTTTGAGAATACGTAGGCACAAGGTCGATCCTTGGCGAGCAAAACAAAACAAAAAAAACCATTCAAACCTTAGCACCCGTAGACCCCGAGCTACAGATGCTCTGATTCCCTCTAAGGGATATGTATGCAGAGGATCGCGATGATCTTTGCGAGCATAATCAAACAAACACCTTAGGTCCCACCTATTTCACAAGAACCTCTCAATAACATGGAATGAAAAACAAAGCAAAGAAACCTATAGAGTACTATAGATACGTTGGGTGCTAATACCTTCCCTTCGTATAACCAACCCTCTTACCCAAAGATCTCTCCCCCACTTTTTAGGTTATTGCAGCTTTTTTCCTTTTCCTCCTTTGGAAATAATAAAAAGTTTGGTCGATACAAAAGAAAAATCATTTTTATGAGCACTCGAGCCCAAAGAAGGCATCAGGTGTCTCATCCACAAAAAAGAGGAACAAAACGATTTTTCGCCCGCGACAGAAAAATGGCGACTTCACTGGGGACCATCTTTTTATTGTTTCCAAAGGAAGGGTTATTTCTATTTTCTTTATTTTTTTCATTTCATTTTTTGTTATATGTGTGGTTCTGGTTCTGTTACTTGCGTGGTTCTGTTACAAGTGATACATTATGGACAAATCCTAACCCGGATTAAGTACACATAAGAAATTAGGTGGAGGGTATAGTCATGTGCAGGCGCACGTGAGAATCCTTCCGCTCAGTGGAGGTTCCTTGTTGGTAATATATGTTTAGCATGTTTCGTAGCGAAGACATTATTACTTTCATTGAACTGTAGAAGCTGAGAGACCGTAGAACCCCAACCCATCCTGGCCTTATTAGGTTGTGGTGCAGAAACTATTCAGGTGAAGACTTGGATTAGTTGTCATGCGGAGAACCACACTCAGACGAGTTTTTCTTGAGAATATTACTGGCTCATGAGTTTAATTGTGGAAGGCCGGTAATATCCGAAAGAAAAATGTAGACTCTGACGTATCAGTAGAACATGTCATGCAGGTGATTAACTAGATCTATCCCATTTTTGGTTCTCTGACCTCATGCTCGTGACTTTGGACCTTTGAACCTATGCGTTACCATGTTTGTGTTACCATGTTTGTGTTACCATGTATGCGTTACCATGTTCGCGTTACCCTGTTTGCGTTACCATGTTTGTTTCACCATGTTTGAATATGTGGCATCCACGCATCCATGCATTCATACATTCATTAAAAAACCCATCTTTTCCATAAAAAACATGATTTTTCCAAAAATTTTAGAGAATTTTCTTTGCAAACATTATAGGATTAAGTTATGGAAAAAAGGTATACCAAAAAGTACGGTTTCAAAACGCCTGATGTAGAAAGACTGATAGAGTTAGCATCTTCTGTACAAGATCCTTCTAATTTTAGGAAAAGTTATGGAAAGCTTTTGCCTATCCTGAACACTCATGTTGATGAAGGACTTCTCAAAACTCTGGTTCAGTTCTATGATCCCGTCTACCGGTGTTTTACCTTTCCGGACTACCAGTTGGTACCGACCTTGGAAGAATATGCCAATCTTTTGGGTATCCCTGTGTCTGACAAAATACCCTTCAATGGTTTGGAAGCCATTCCTAAGTCACACATCATTGCAGAAAGTATCCACATGAAAAAGTCTGAAGTAGAGAGTAATTGGACTACCAAAGGAAACCTCCCGGGTTTGACTTCACACTTCCTAATAAAGAAAGCCTTTGATTTCATTGAAACTGGTAGCATGATAGCTTTTGAAGCTGTACTAGCCTTGCTCATCTATGGGTTGGTTCTGTTTCCCAATGTCGACAACTTTGTTGATATCAATGCCATAAAGATCTTTCTGATTGGAAATCCTGTTCCGACTTTGCTTGGTGACATGTATTTCTCTGTCCATCATAGGAATCGCCAAGGCGGTGGAATCATTGTATGTTGTGCACCTTTGTTGTTCAAATGGATTGTTTCACACTTACCTGAGTCTCCTATTTTCACGGAAAACCGAGAAGGCTTGCGTTGGCCTCGAAGACTTATGTCTCTTACTAATAATGATATTCGTTGGTATACCTTGGCTCGCTGTGGTACAGAAACCATTGAAAGTTGTGGAGAGTTCGCCAACGTACCCCTCATTGGTACACAAGGAGGAATTAACTACAATCCGGTCCTGGCTCGACGACAACTCGGGTATGCAAATTCAGTTAAACCTGCTGGTCCCTCAGTGGAAGGATACTTTTACCGAGAAGGGGATAATCCTAAAAAGTTGAAAGCAAGAATGATGAGAGCTTGGTACGACGTCCGATGGAAAGAAAAAGGTGAGGAAAGAAATTGCATTGCCATGGACGCCTACATCAGCTGGGTAAAGAAAAGAGCAAAAGAGTTTCAAATGCCTTATGCTTATGAAAAACCCATGTTTCCTGCAGTATCTCAACGACCCAACATTCCCACTATGGAGGAATACCAACGCACTTTGGCTAAGATGAGGACAGAAAAAGATGCTTGGGAAGAAAAGTTTCGTAGCACTGAGGTGGAAAATAGAAAGTTGAAGAAAAGAGTGAAAGATCATGAAGAAACTCTCTATTATCAAGATGGATGGCTCATGAGCAAAGATGAGAAGATTCGTCAGAAAGACGCTGCAATCAAGAGGTACATCAAAGAAAGCAAGAAAAATCTTGAAGGCTCAACAAGCAACGCTCCGACTCCTGATGATTGGAAGAATGTTGTTGACAAGCTGAGGACTGAAAAGGCCGAGTTGAAAGCTCACTATGGGAAAGAAATCATGAAGCTCAAGCTGCACAATGCATTTGGTTCTTCGTCTGATGAAGATGCTTAGGATTTGTTTAGCTTTTTTATTTTTCATTTGCTTTTGTAAGGAGCTATGCTCCAATGTTGTAACATTTCCCATTATTGCAATAAAAAAAATGAATAAAAGATTTGTTTGTGTTCAAATGTTTGCAAGGAAATAATATTTAAAATATTTGGAAAAATCATAAATTTCTTTTTGCATACATCATTCTGCATATCGAGTCTGTTGTATAGAGTCTCATCTTTTGGATCTTTCTCCATTAGATCGTCAAGCTGTCGCGTCTCAAAGTTTCTCGACCGCGCTCGCAATCAGATCACAGATACAATACTCGTTCAAGCAAAAGAAGAGTAATGGAACACTCTGAACAAGAGAATATTGAGCTTCGTGGTACAGTGACCACTCTTCAGGAAAAGTTGGAAAGTCTCACTACTCTGGTTGACTCCTTAATGGCCGCACAGAATCAGCCTCCGCCACCCAACAGTCAAGCGACGGTAACATCTGAAGTCACTACTCCGGTTTCTACAGTTGCATTCGGTATTCCATCTTTCTCCATTCCAGAAGGTTGGGGCCCGCCTTTCAGCTTTGGTACAGGATTCCGTCATAATTTCTCTGGGGTTCGAACAGCTACAACTGAAACGCCTGCTGCACAGGGTTCGGCGTTTATTCCACATTCAGGGGTAACTTTTTCCCAAATCACTATGGCACTTTCTCAACCCACTATGACAGTTCCGACCCCTACGGTTCACACTGTTCCCTACGATGGAAATGAGATTTATCATGATCAAGGTGATAGCACGAATCAGCGTAATCTTGTAGAAGATCTCCAAGAGAAGTTTAACAAGATGCAGTTGGAAGTTAAAGCTATCCGTGGAAAAGATTTGTTTGGAAAGAATGCCCAGGAGCTATGTTTGGTTCCCAGTGTACAAATACCTGCTAAATTCAAGGTCCCTGACTTTGAGAAGTACAAAGGTAGTTCTTGTCCGCAAAGCCATCTTGTGATGTATGCCAGAAAGATGTCTACTTATGCAGATAATCATCAGTTGCTTATCCATTACTTTCAAGACAGTTTGACTGGTGCCGCACTGAAGTGGTACACAGGCTTGGATAGCACTAATATTCGAACATTCAATGACCTAGGTGAGGCCTTTGTCCGACAGTACAAGTATAACTCGGATATGGCTCCAGACAGAGATCAGCTTCGATCCATGGCTCAGAAAGACCATGAGGCTTTCAAAGAGTATGCCCAACGATGGAGAGAAACTGCTGCTCAGATTAATCCACCGTTAAAAGAGAAAGAGATGACAAAGATCTTCTTGAATACTCTCAGTCCGTTTTATTATGAACGCATGATTGCTAGTGCTCCAAGTGATTTTACCGAAATGGTAAACATGGGGATGCGTCTAGAAGAAGGAGTCCGAACCGGACGTCTGACTAAAGAAGGTGGATCTTCAAGTGGAACCAAAAAATTCGGAAGTGGTTTCCAAAAGAAGAAGGAACAAAGTGTTGACATGGTATCCCAAGGGAGGCCAAGAGGAAATGTCAATCGTCAGCGACAGATTGCTGCTATTGCGCCGGTCGTTAATACATCACCGAATCCGGGATTTACCCCACAGTTTCAACAACAACAGCCTCGACCACAGGTTCAGCAGTTTAACAATAATCAGAATCGTGTACAAAGAGCTCCACAGTTCGATCCGATTCCAATGACGTACACAGAATTGTACCCTGCTTTGATTGAAAGAGGTCTTGTTCAAACTAAAGCACCACCACCCGTACCTGAGAAACTCCCATGGTGGTACAAAGCTGAGGTCTCATGCCCTTATCATCAAGGAGCACCTGGCCATGATCTTGAGCATTGCATAGCTTTGAAATATGAAGTTCAGAGGTTGATTAGATCTAATCTTCTCTCTTTCAGAAATTTGAATCCTAATGTGCAAGCAAATCCGCTGCCCAATCATGGAGGGCATGTTGTAAACATGGTGTATGGATGTCCTGGCCAATACCGAGTCTATAATATCAACTTCTCAAGAGCAGATTTGGTACAAATGCACGCCACTCTCTGTCGAGGGCCAAGTTTTCGCCAGCATCAATACGGTTCCTGTAGAATATGTTGTGTGGATCCTCACGGGTGTTCGATTGTGAGAAGAGATCTCCAAGTTCTGTTAGATAATGGTACTATTGAGATCTACAGAAATAGGGATGAAAATGAAGTTAACATGATAGGATGTTATCCGCATGAGCTTTTAGTCTCAGATATCAACTCGGAAATGCCTACAGTTAACGTCATCGTTCCTTATTTCAACATGCCTGAGCGCATGGAAGTTACTTACAACAAGCCGAAGGTTCCTATTGCTCCTTTGATCATTTGTCTACCTGGACCTGTTCCTTATAACTCTGACAAGGCAGTTCCATATAACTACAACGCCACAATGATAAAGGATGGACAAGAAGTTCCTTTACCAACTCTCTCATCTGTCGTAAACATCGCTGATGTGAGTCGAGTAACAAGAAGTGGACGTGTGTATACTCCACTACCTCCAAAGCAGCCTGTTGCTCCTGCAACCAGGCAAAATCCTGTTAATACACCAGTGGGGAATCCTGTGGAAACTCCTGTCAGTAATACAAACACTGATGTTGGTCAATCCAGTGGAACCAATGTGAATCCTGATTTTGATGAAATTTTGAAGCTTATCAAAAGAAGTGAATATAAGATTGTGGATCAGCTTATGCAGACTCCTTCAAAAATCTCAATACTTTCATTGCTTTTAAACTCTGAAGCCCACAGGGAAGCCCTGATGAGAGTTTTGGATCAAGCTTTTGTAGACCATGATGTGACT